>NW_023425590.1:976962-995284 GCF_014108245.1 Pipistrellus kuhlii | reverse complement strand
TCTTCTCTCTCCCTCCCTCTCCCTCTCTTTTTTCTTCTCTCCCCTCTCTCTTTCCCTCTCTCCCCCCCCCCTCTCCCCCCCCTCTCTCCCCCCCCTCTCCCTCTCCCCCCTCTCTCCCCTCCTCCCTCTCTCTCTCTCTCTCTCTCCTCTCTCTCCCTCTCTCTCTCTCTCTCTCTCTCTCTCTCTCTCTCTCTCTCTCTCTCTCTCTCTCTCTCTGCAGCAGCCAAGCGAAGGAGGCCACAGGGCTGTGGGTCTGCCCTGATGGAAGGTGTGCTTGTGTGAACATCCTTCAGCTGGGAACCCCCGCTTCCCACCTGACCGCCCCCGTCATCAGGCCCCAGCCCCGGCACAAGCACTGCCAGAGCCACGTGACCCACCCAAACCAAACGCCCACCGGCCCTGGCCGCTGTCCTGGGCATTGCTCAGAGCGGCCCTGCAGCTGAGGTTGGGGCGTGTGGAGGGGCGAAGGGGAGCGGGGTGGGCGGAGGGGGCAGAGATACCAATGAGCTCAGCAGTCGGGCAGCCCCGGGCTGCAGTCCTGCCTCTGAGCGAAACGGAGTGACTCCGAACAGGCCCCGGCCACTGGCCCCGTCTGCACCTGAGCGCACGAAGGAGCCCATGTGGAGTGTTCCGGGCAGAACCTTGGTCCCCAGGACCGCGGGCGCTGCTCCGTCCTCAGGTGTACCGACCCCTTTAGCTCACACTCACACGCGGAGGCGCGTTCCTCTGCCCACCCATTCCACAGACGGGACGGCCAAGGCTCAGAGGCTGTCGCCTGCTAGCAGCGGCAAAGCTTGGGCTCGGACCCAGCTCCGACTGTGCAGGCCGCACTCTACGCCCGCCTGTGGCTCCCGCCGCCTCCGCTCTGCGTCACGGCCCCCGTCTGTGTCCCGGCATCAGGGCAGATAACCGAGGAGCATGCGGCCTCCCGTGCCCACACGCCCGGCCTGGGAAGAGGCGCCCGTGTCCTCTCCCAGCCATTCCAGCGGTCTGTTCCACCCGAGGGAGACACCCCGCACCAGCAGGGCCCCTGCCACCCAGGCCCAGGAGCTCCTGCTTAGACCCAGCCCAGAGGCAGCTGTGGGGGAGCAGGAGTGACCACTGCAGGCCTGTCCTCCTCCTTTTCCCCCTCCTCCCCTCCTCCCCTCCTCCCTTCCTCCCTTCCTTTCCTACTCCTTCCTCCCCTCTTCCCCTTCCCCTTTCTTCCCTCCTCCCCTCCTCCCATTCTCCCTTGACCTTGGCCCAGGCCTCCCTTCCTCTCCTCCTCCCTCCCTCCTCCCTTCCTCCCCTCCTCCCCTGCTCCCTTGACCTTGGCCAGGCCTCCCTCCCCCTCCCTGGGCCTCAGTTTATTCCCAAACAATGGAGGGTCTGTCCCTGAGGAAGCCAGCAACCCTCCCCCCACCCCCACCCCCCCCACACACAGACACACACACACAAGGGCCGAAGCCACTTCTCCTGGGGCCCCGGGGTTTCCCTGAGGAGCCGGCCCCTGGGAGAGGCCCCCTCCCAGGCTCCCGGCTGCGGGTTAGGGACCCGGAAACCTCGCTCCACGCGGCCCCCTCCGTACGGAAGCCACCGCTGACTGAGAACCCACAGGACAGTCCACGGAGATCACCCACTTCCTCCCCGCACAGCGAGCACCGGGCTCCTCGGAGGAGACGGCCCAGTGAGAGGCACGGCTGGCCCAGGGAGGGGAGGCTCGGGATTAACCCAGCTCCTCCAGCCATGTCCGCGCTGTGCCCTGCTCCCTGCTCGGCCCAAGGAACGGCCAGTTTCCTCCCCGTCACCCCCACTCCCACCCCCACCCCACAGCCCCGTGCGCACCCGTCTCTCCAGGCTGTTACAGCCCTCCCGGAGCCCGTGTCTGACCATGGCCCCGAAGAGGACACAGAGGGTCAGAGAGGACTCCCCCCCCCAACATGTGGAGGCCCGGGGTGCTCACTGCAGGGTTTCTGGTTCCAACGCCCAGGTGCCCCGTCACCCTTCCTTCGGGGCCTTGCCGCTCTGTGCCCACTCAGAGCCCCCAGGTGCCCGCAGAGCCCGCCCTGGCGCCTCCCCTGCCCCCAGCCGGCGTGTCTGCAGGAACGCCCCACGTGTCCGCGGGAAGGCGGCAGGGCAAGGCGCTCACGTGGGCTCCGGGCCAGAGTGACCTGCTGGCGTGGATTCCAGGTTAGGCAGCCCAGTCCCACAGGTCACGTGGGGCTCCGTGGAGGCAGGTGTGCGGGGGGGGGGGGGGGGGGGGGTCTGTCCGCCGTGTGCTAATTCCACAGGAGGTGTGCCCCGACCCACATGGAGAGGGGAAGCCGGCACCCCAATTCCCTCGGCCTGACGACACAGGGGCCGCGCGCCCGAGAGCCGTGCCCTGGGGACCGCCCCCTCCCCGCCTGACCCTCGGGAGGGCTGGTCCGGTCCTGCCGCCTCTATCCACCGAGCCAAACCGGTTTCAGCTGGTCCTCCCTCTAAAAGGAAGCCCCTCCACTCGTCCCCCAGCCACCCCTCCTGCCGGGCCGCTCTCACAGCTGTGGCGGCCCAATCCCAGGCAAGGTCACCTCTCCCCAGCCTCCAGCGCTGCCCATTCACGGGGTAAAATTTAACTCCGATTCTGTGCTGGCCCACCAGGTACCTGTGGCCTCGCCCGGCCTGGCCCTCGCCAGCCTCAGTCTGGCGCGCTCTGCCCTCAGCGTGTGTCCCCCGCCCGGCACCTGTTCTCCGGGCACCTGTCCCCGGGCACCTGTCCTCGGGGCACCTGTTCTCCGGGCACCTGTCCCCGGGCACCTGTCCTCGGGGCACCTGTTCTCCGGGCACCTGTCCCCGGGCCCTCCTGTCCCCGGGCTCTCCTGTCCCCGGGCACCTCTCCCCGGGCACCTGTCCCCGGGCTCTCCTGTCCCCGGGCACCTGTTCTCCGGGCACCTGTCCCCGGGCACCTGTCCCCGGGCTCTCCTGTCCCCGGGCACCTGTCCCCGGGCCCTCCTGTCCCCGGGCACCTGTCCCCGGGCTCTCCTGTCCCCGGGCACCTGTCCCCGGGCTCTCCTGTCCCCGGGCACCTGTCCCCGGGCTCTCCTGTCCCCGGGCTCTCCTGTCCCCGGGCCCTCCTGTCCCCGGGCACCTGTCCCCGGGCTCTCCTGTCCCCGGGCACCTGTCCCCGGGCACCTGTCCCCGGGCTCTCCTGTCCTCGGGCCCTCCTGTCCCCGGGCCCTCCTGTCCCCGGGCTCTCCTGTCCCCGGGCACCTATCCCCGGGCACCTGTCCCCGGGCTCTCCTGTCCCCGGGCTCTCCTGTCCCCGGGCCCTCCTGTCCCCGGGCACCTGTCCCCGGGCACCTGTCCCCGGGCTCTCCTGTCCCCGGGCACCTGTCCCCGGGCTCTCCTGTCCCCGGGCTCTCCTGTCCCCGGGCCCTCCTGTCCCCGGGCTCTCCTGTCCCGGGCACCTATCCCCGGGCACCTGTCCCCGGGCACCTGTCCCCGGGCACCTGTCCCCGGGCACCTGTTCTCCGGGCACCTGTCCTCCGGGCACCTCTTCTCCGGGCACCTCTCCCCGGGCTCTCCTGTCCCCGGGCACCTGTCCCCGGGCACCTGTCCCCGGGCTCTCCTGTCCCCGGCTCTCCTGTCCCCGGGCTCTCCTGTCCCCGGGCCCTCCTGTCCCCGGGCTCTCCTGTCCCCGGGCCCTCCTGTCCCCGGGCTCTCCTGTCCCCGGGCACCTGTCCCCGGGCACCTGTCCCCGGGCACCTGTTCTCCGGGCACCTGTCCTCCGGGCACCTCTTCTCCGGGCACCTGTCCCCGGGCTCCCCTGTCCCCGGGCACCTGTCCCCGGGCTCTCCTGTCCCCGGGCTCTCCTGTCCCCGGGCTCCCCTGTCCCCGGGCACCTGTCCCCGGGCACCTGTTCTCCGGGCACCTGTCCTCCGGGCACCTCCTCTCCGGGCACCTGTCCCCGGGCTCCCCTGTCCCCGGGCACCTGTCCCCGGGCACCTGTCCCCGGGCTCTCCTGTCCCCGGGCACCTGTCCCCGGGCACCTGTCCCCGGGCTCTCCTGTCCCCGGGCTCTCCTGTCCCCGGGCCCTCCTGTCCCCGGGCTCTCCTGTCCCCGGGCACCTGTCCCCGGGCACCTGTTCTCCGGGCACCTGTCCTCCGGACACCTCTTCTCCGGGCACCTGTCCCCGGGCTCTCCTGTCCCCGGGCACCTGTCCCCGGGCACCTGTCCCCGGGCTCTCCTGTCCCCGGGCTCTCCTGTCCCCGGGCTCTCCTGTCCCCGGGCCCTCCTGTCCCCGGGCTCTCCTGTCCCCGGGCCCTCCTGTCCCCGGGCTCTCCTGTCCCCGGGCACCTGTCCCCGGGCACCTGTCCCCGGGCACCTGTTCTCCGGGCACCTGTCCTCCGGGCACCTCTTCTCCGGGCCCCTGTCCCCGGGCTCCCCTGTCCCCGGGCACCTCTCCCCGGGCTCTCCTGTCCCCGGGCTCTCCTGTCCCCGGGCTCCCCTGTCCCCGGGCACCTGTCCCCGGGCACCTGTTCTCCGGGCACCTGTCCTCCGGGCACCTCTTCTCCGGGCACCTGTCCCCGGGCTCCCCTGTCCCCGGGCACCTGTCCCCGGGCTCTCCTGTCCCCGGGCTCTCCTGTCCCCGGGCTCCCCTGTCCCCGGGCTCCCCTGTCCCCGGGCTCAGGTCTTCCCTTAATCCCAGCCCCAGGCCCCCCTCTGCCTTCCTCTCGGCAGCCTCTCCTAGCCCTCAGGCCTCGGGAAGGTCTCGGGGACCCAGCGGGCCCCCCGCCCCCGGCCTGCCATCCTGTGTGACTGCCGCCCTGTGACCGCCTCTCCGTTGCTCCTCCCGCCGCAGGCACACAGGGCAGCTGCTCTGCCTTCGGCGCCTCCTTCGCCATCTCTTCCGCCCACCAGCGGAGGTGCTCACAGGGGGAGGCCCTCACTGCTGCTCGCTCACCAGTCAGGGAGACGCTCCGAGGAGTGAAGGAGTGAATGAATGAATGAGTGAGTGAGTGAATGAGTGAATGGACCCTCTCCCGTCCTCGGTGAGGCAGGGGTCAGACCACACGAGGCGCGGAGCGGGGTATGCAGAGCGAGTGCCCACGGCCCGGGCTCACGGCCAGGTGCCCTGGACCCTCCCCCACGACCGCCCAGCTCCAGTCTGTCTTTTTGTCTCTAAGCCCCGCCCTGGGGCGGGACCACACAGCCTGCGGTCAGCGGCCGCTTGGTGAGTTCGGTGATGCGTTCACACCCGTGAGACCATGGCCACCACCAGGGCCCAGCCCACACCCCTCACCTCCCAGCGCCCCGGCCCCCGCCCGGTCAGGCTGCGGTTCACCAGGGAGGGTGGTGTTGGCCCGGAGCAGGCCCTCTCGATGCTGCAGCTCCTGCGCTCGTTTCCTAGAGACACAGGAAGCTCCTCTCCCGTGAGTCCCCGTTCTGTTTGTTTAGCCCGTGGCCGGGCGCCAGCAGCTCCCGTGGCACCTCCGCCCACAGCCTTACCCGGGGAACGGGCCACGTCGGTCATTGTCCTGCTTCCCGAAGGCCAGGGGGCCGGGCGGGTCTGGTGCAGGGAGCCCCCTGTGCACGGCCATCGCCCGGCTCCCGGCCCGGCTCCCGGCCCGGCCTGCTGGCCTTGGGCGGGCCGCTCTGGGCCGTGGGGAGGTGTGTGTGGGGGAGGCGGCTGCTCTGGGCGCTGTGGGCGGCCTGCAGCCTCCTGCTCTCCGCTCGCCGGGCGTCACTGCGTGGAGGCCCCTCCCGCGTGACACTAACCGTCCAGGATGGCCAGCTGTGCCCCAGGGGCCGGGGGGACCGGCCTGGGTGAGAGCCATCCCCGGATCAATCATAGCTGGTCCAGCTGGAAGCTGCATCTCACCGAGAGAAACTGAGGCTCGGCCACACGTGGTGTCCACCTCTGGGGCCAGAGGCCTGCGCCCTTGGGGGTCCCTGCTCACCCAGCACCTCCCAAGGCTGCAGCCCTCCAGCCCCATAACCGCAGCCCATTCCCGCACCCTCCTCACCGGCCCCCAAGCCCACGGCCACGCCTGCCGTGCCCCTCCTTACCCTGTGCCGGGCGAGGGCGCAGCAGTGGAGGCAACGGCCTGGCGCTAGCAGGGCAGAGGCTGCTGAAGTGGAGCCAGTGCTTGTCACTGACCAAGTGGGGCTGTGGCCCCGCCCCTCCCCGGCCCCGCCCCCCCTCCAGCCTCCAGCCCACAGATCGCCACGTGGGCTCTGACCAGGGTCACCTACCCACTGGCCGGCGGGCCCCGAGGGGGCTGAGGGGGCTCAGTAAAGGAACAGGGGGATCTCCCAACACCACGAAACGTGCCAGGGACAGGTGAGGGCCCCACGGAGCCTGGCCTGGCTACGGGCTTCCTGTCACCTGGGTCTCACCGGGCGGGGGCATGGCAGGGGGTGGCATCGGCTCTGGGAGAAGAGGCTGGGCAGGCACGGGGCAGGCACTCCGGGCAGCCGCCCCCCGGCTGGTTCCTGGCTCCGGGGCCACTTTGCTGTGGTGGGGGCTACAGACACATACCCCACCCCACCCCGCCCACCGTCCGTCCTTCCCTCTGGACTCATAATCAGTCAACAAAAGCAGACGAACAGGAGGGAATTGTGCTTTGATGTTTGCACATGGGCGTCCAATACACACGGGAAGTGCACACAGTGAGGCCAGGCGTGACATTTTGGACGCTGCATGCATTATCTCCTGTACAGTCCTCCATGGAGCCTCCTCAGTCCAAAATGTCACCCATATAACCGTGATCATCGGCTCCGAAGAGGACACAGAGGGTCAGAGAGGCCCCTGCCCCCGCAATATGGGAGCCTCGGGGTGCTCACTGCAGGGTTTCTGGTTCCAACGCCCAGGCTCCCCCGTCGCCCTTCAGAACGCAACTGGGGGCAGGGACAGAAATAACGGGGGCGGGGCGGTGTCTGGCTGCGGCCTGGCCTGATGCCCTTCTGCTCAGTCCTTACTGAGTCTGGTCTCCTTTTATAAGATTTCGTGTTGGGCTCTGGCTGGCCGCACGGTGGCTAGACAACCATACACCGCACACAGGGCTTCCCGGTTCACCCAGTCCCCAACTGCTCTGTGCAGAGTTATTCCGACGGCATGACCTGCCCACAGCTCAGTCCCTCTGCCTCTCCGCCCGTCCCCTCGCCCCTCCCCACCCCGTCCCCTCGCCCCTCCGCTGGCAGCCACTGCCCTGGCCTCTGTGGCTACGAGTCCGTATCAGTTTGGATTGTCCTTGATTCCACGTTTCCACGTGGAAAGGCGATCATGTGATTTTGTCCTTCCGACTGACGGCTTATGCCCTCCAGGCCCATCTATGATGTCACAAAGGGGAAGATTTCACTCTTGAGGGGCATCCACGTGGCCGTGGGCGGAGCCGGGCCTGCCGCAGGGCGGGCTCTGTCCATGCCGCCTCCGTGCCCAGAGGAGCCGCCGCTGTCCTTCCACTGACTGTCTGGCTTCCTCACATCCGCCCCACAGGCGGGTCACTGGGCCAGAAGGCTCCGTTCTGAGTGTGCGGAGCAAGCTCCATGCTGCTGTCCACGTGGCCACGCCCGTCGCCACCTCGTCCACCCCTCCCCCGCCCCCCGCCCCAGTGCTCGAGGCTCCCTTTGCCCCCCGCCCCCCGCCAGCGCCTGTTTGTGGATCTACTGATGACGTAGGATAAACAGCTCACACTCACCCCCCAGAGCCAGCTTAGGCCGGCCAGCTCTGGTTCCCTACGCTGCAGCCAGGGGTTCACGCCGCCACGGGCCACGGGCCACGGGCCACATTCCGGCGGAAACTGAGGGGTTCAGAGTCTCAGTGGGACTGCGGTGAGGAGCCCCTGACAGCACCCGTGGTGGAACGAGGCTCCGAAGCACCAGGGACCTCTCTGAGCTGTGACAAGGGACGGAGTGGCCGTGGCCGTGGCCGTGGCCGTGTCCGGGCGGCTGGCGTGAGGGCCGGGCCCACACAGAGCGGGCGGTCTGAGCCCCCACTGCTCTGCCTCTGCCTGCCCCGACTTTCAGAACACCTCCAAGGTGCTGCTGCTGGCTCAAGCCTTTTATTTTATTTTATTTTATTTTAATATATGTGAATTTCAGAGAGGAAGGGAGAGGGAGAGAGAGAGAGAAGCATCAATGAGGAGATGATCATTGATTGGCTGCTGGGGATGGAGCCCACAACCTGGGCATGTGCCCTGACCGGGAATCGAACCCGTAGCCTCTTGATTCCTGAGTTGACGCTCAACCCGTCAAGAGCTTCCCTCCTCCCGGAGGCCCTCCCGCTTCCTGGTCATCAGCAGCCTGACGAGTAACCGCGTGTGGGACGAGGGCGAGTGACGAGGGAAACATGGTGCCCTCTCCCGCCCCCATCGCCTCCCACTCCACCGCAGGGGGTCCAGGCTACACCCCCCCAACACACACACACGCACACACACACACACACACACACCCGTGCTCACAGAGCGCCCACCCCTCGGCCTCCCCTCCGAGGACAGACGGCCTGTTCCCCCTGCAGAGAACTCTGCCTCACGGACACACGCCCTGCGAGCACGGAGCACGGGCCCCAGAGCGGCCTCACCCATGTGACCGGCGAGTGACCGGGGGAGTGACTGGGGAGTGACCGGGGGAGTGACCGGGGGAGGAGTGACCGGGGGAGGAGTGACAGGGGAGTGACCGGGGGAGTGACCGGGGGAGGAGTGACCGGGGAGTGACCGGGGGAGGAGTGACCGGGGGAGGAGTGACCAGGGGAGGAGTGACCGGGGGAGTGACCGGGGGAGGAGTGACCGGGGGAGTGACCGGGGGAGGAGTGACAGGGGAGTGACCCGGGGAGTGACTGGGGGAGGAGTGACCGGGGGAGGAGTGACCTGGGGAGGAGTGACCGGGGAGTGACCGGGGTAGTGACCGGGGGAGGAGTGACCGGGGGAGGAGTGACCGGGGGAGCCGCGGAATGACGGCCCGGCCGCTCCTGGGGACAGCGTCCGCCCCGAGCCTCCGTGCATTTGCTTTCCCGAGGCTCCAAAGGGTATCTGGCTACGAGGGCGGAACTCGATGGTCACCATCACCATCGGTCCCGGGCTGGAGGGATGGGGGGCAGAGCACACAGCCGGGCCGTGCTCACAGCCTCTCCTCCCCTCACTCACAGACCCCCCTCCCCACCCCACTCACCCCGCCAGGAGCCTGGGCCTCAGCCACTGTCACACCCTGTGATCCGCCCGAGGGCCAGGGAGTGGAATGACAGGCCCAGGGAGTGGGGTGACAGGCCCAGGGAGTGGGGTGACAGGCCCAGGGAGTGGGGGGACTGGGCCCAGGTAGAGGGGTGACAGGCCCAGGGAGTGGGGTGACAGGCCCAGGGAGTGGGGGGACTGGGCCCAGGTAGAGGGGTGACAGGCCCAGGGAGTGGGGTGACAGGCCCAGGGAGTGGGGGGACTTGGCCCAGGTAGAGGGGTGACAGGGCCCAGGGAGTGGGGGGACTGGGCCCAGGGAGTGGGGGGACTGGGCCCAGGTAGTGGGGTGACAGGGCCCAGGGAGTGGGGAGACAGGCCCAGGGAGTGGGGGGACTGGGCCCAGGGAGTGGGGGGACAGGCCCAGGTAGAGGGGTGACAGGCCCAGGGAGTGGGGGGACAGGCCCAGGGAGTGGGGTGACAGGCCCAGGGAGTGGGGGGACTGGGCCCAGGGAGTGGGGTGTGCAGCCCGGTAGTGGGGTGTCAGGGCCCTGTCTTCGCGATGCTCCGTCTGATGGGGCCGCAGGAGAGTGTGGCGCAGGGTGCGTTGCTGGAAGAGAGGAGGCATGGATGGCCCGGAGGAATGCAGACCTCAGAGGGGAGGCCAGCCCCCGTCCCCTCCGCTCCCTTCCCCAGCCCTGCCTCCGCGGCCGCTCCGTCCCCACGGCCAGCCCCTCCCCGCACGGGGCGGCTCGGTCAGAGAGCCCGCACGCAGTGGCTGGAGCACCGTGACCCCAACAGTGCTCGGTGCTGGGGTGTCTCCGCAGACCCCGAGTCTCGTAAAACCGGGGTGCGCCTGAGACCCCCGTCTCCGACCCTGAGAACGCCAGGCCGCCGGAGCAGCGGGCGTGGGCACTTCCTGGTTTGGGACGAACACGGGGGCGGCCGCCCGCCTCCTCCCGGGGGAGGGTCCAGGCTTCTCCTCCTAGATTCTGGGGGACCCTCCCCACGAGTCACCCACACCCCAGACAGTCTGCCTGGGCCAGCCCCGATGGCGCTGCTGGGGAAACCGAGGCCTCCAAGGGGAGGGACTGGCCCGAGGCCCAGAGCTGTCAGGAGAGCAGGGCTGAGAGCAGCCCCACTGGAACCGGCTCCTCCTCTCGGCGGAGCACCCGGACCACCATGGCCTCGCCCTGGGGAGAGGCTGCCCCTCCAGGGACCAGGCCGGGAGGTGTTCTCCCTGCCAGGGCCCTTGGCGTCCCCCCTGCCCACCCCCTTCGGGAGCAAGGCGCCACCTGCCGGGTGGCTGTCTGCCCGCACCCCCTTCCCCCCCGCACACACCGCACCAACCCCCTCGGCCCCGAGTCTGGGACCAGGTCCGCAGGCTGTGCAGGGCCGACCCAGAGGGACGGGAAAGGCGTGCATTTATTAAGTGTTTGCTGTGTACAAGGCGCTGGGCCAGGCTCCTCACCATCAGTCTGTTTAATGCACACAGCCACCCTCAGACGGAGCGGGCGAGGCAGGGGTGGGGTGGGGGGGCAGGGGGTGGTCTCCCGCCTCCCAGCAGACACTCACTGAAGGGGTGGCAGGGGTGCTGAGCCTGCATGGCCGTGGGGGCCGCGTGTCCAGTCCACACCGCCTGGTCCCCCCACTCCCCTCCCGCCTCCAGCAGCTTCTGCCCGGACCCAGCACCACTGCCCCCGGGCCAGCCCTGCAGACAGCAGCCCGGCGGGGCTAGGGCTGCGTGGGGTTGACGATCTTGCCCAGGAAGAGGACGCTCTGGGTGTCGGCGGAGAGGATGGCCAGCAGGAAGGGCCGGTTGAACTTGAGGATGCGGGGGGTGTGCACAGCGGAGAAGAAGGTGATGGACAGGCTGGTGGCCGCGGCAGCCTCGGTGCCGGCCTCGTCCACGTCCAGCACGGCCTTGTGGACACTCTGCGGGGAGTCACAGCGAGAGGCCTGAGCGGCCGAGGGGCCAAGGGGACAGAGACCCCCGGACAGCCGGACGGAGCCCCACAGCCCCTGGGGTCTCCCAGCAGAATCTCCAGGGGCAGGTGGTTGGCTGCTGGCTCTTAGCCACACCATAACGAGTGCCCTTCCCTGAGCACTTCCTGTCCCAGCACTTGCTAATCTTTTTCTTCTTTTTGTTTGTTTGTTTGTTAATCTTCACCCAAGGATATTTTTCCAATGATTCTCAGAGAGAGTGGAAGCGAGGGGTGGGGGGGGGGGGGAGAGAGAGAGAAACATCAATGTGAGAGAGACACATCGATTGGGTGCCTCCCACATGAGCCCTGACCAGGTACACACCCTTGACCGACATCGAACCCGGGGCCTTTCAGTCCAGAGGCTGATGCTCTATCCACTGAGCAAACCGGCTCTCTAATCTCCTAAGCCTCCCTGCAAGGACACGCAGACCAGGGAATGGGTGAGGCCTAAGAGGGGGACTGGGACTCAGCCCCTCAGCCCATGGCTCTGCCCTCTGCGCCCTCGTCCTCCATGCCGCAGCCGCAGCCTCCCCTCTGGGCGCTCCGGCCGCGCCGCCCGCCGCCCCGCTCCCCTACCCGCGTGGCATTGCCGCTGCCGCTGTGAGCGAAGGTGGCGGGAGCGCCCTCCGAGGAGCGCCTCTCCCAGCACCTCAGCACTGGCGGGGGCTCCTGGGCGCCAGGTGATTGTCACAGGGGCTCTGAGGTCACACGGGGCGCCCTGGCCCACAGCCGAGCCGGGCGCTGAGCCGCTGGCCGCTCACCTTGGACACCAGCAGGTTGTCCTGGGCCGCGATGCCCGACAGGTTGGCCCGCTGGGTAAACAGGTCCTGGATGCCCAGCTGCGGCAGCAGCTCGTCTAAGTTGTAGGAGCCGGAGGCGGAGAACTTGGGCAGATACAGCCAGAGCTTCCGGTAGTAGGCCCTGAAAGAGGCGGGGTGAGCACCCAGCAGGCTCCCCGGGGTCACACCGCACCGCCCGCTGTCACCCAGCGCTCCCGGGGCTCCTCTCCCACAGAGGGCGCTTTCTGTGGGGGCCAGGCGCCCGGGGAGAAGGCCCCTCCGGAGGCCCCGCCTGGGCGCTGCTGGGCCCCCGGCCTCACTTCTTCGGGACCCGATGGTGCCACAGACCGCGTGCCCGGCCACAGGAATGGGGGGGGGTCTCCATCACACGCGCCTCCTGGAGGTCCCTCCTTACACTCAGCCCTCCCTGCACTCCCTGCTGCTGGGTGGGCGGCTGGGTTTCCTGACCCCAAGGGGCCGTCAGCCCTCCTGACGGACGGAGGTGCCCCCCTGGTGCAGGGCGGGCCCTCCGAGGCTGGCGAGGACTGCACCCCGCGCCCCGGCCCGCCACGGGGAGGACAGTGGTGCGGAGGCGGAGGCGGCAGGGAGGTCACCGCTGAAAGCCCCCTCCGTCCCCCGGGCGGTCTCCCCGCGAAGGGACCGCGCCCCGAGCCGGCACGGCCGGCGTGGACACGGCTTCTGCTCGCAGGCCCGCGGGCGCTGCCCCTCACCGGGGCCGGTGCCGGTACCTCTTCTGCAGCAAGCGGCTCCACCTGCGGAGCATGCCCGGCGTCAGCACCGCCTCCACCTGCGCCATCTTCCCGCTGTCGGGCAGCACCAGCAGGGCCCGGGCGCCGCCCTGGTAGTCCAGCCGGAGCACCGAGCAGGGCACGTGCTGGTCGCGCAGGTACCAGTGGCTGTCCTGCTCCTGGAACATCATGGGCACCTTGACCACCGTGTGCTCGTCCACGTGGAAGTCCTGGGGGGCGGTCCTGGAGCGGCCAAAGGGGCTCTTCCACCGGCCTGCGGGGGAGAGCACAGGTGTCCGCGGCCGGCCGGCCCTCCTCCCGCCGGGGCGGCCCCTTGGCCACTCGGACCCCCGCCTTCCGGCTCAGTGGGGCCCCCTTGGTGGTGTGTATATTCTGCATTTAAATTACGCTTTAAAAGGAAGAGTCAGTATAATAGTGTGCGGCAACTAACACAAGATCTAAATAAAGTTTTCCATATCATAAAACCGCACATGTGTACATGTGCGCAAACACACACACACGCATGCATGCATGCATGCAAAACCAGCAAAATCTGAATAAAGCCTGTCGATTGTACTAATGTACAAACATGTATGTAACATGTTATCGAGGGGAATCTGGGGGAAAGGTCCATGGAGCACTCTGTACTACTGTTGCAACTTCCTATGAGTTGCCAGCGTTCGCAGAATTTGGACGGTTTTTTAAAGTTTTCGGCAGTGCGTGAACCTTCTCGTGTGACAGTCATGTGATGTCAGACTGGGCCGGCCCGGCAGCCAGGACCGCTTTGGAGCTCGGCACTTGGTGCCTGGCCTCTGGGCTCCTGATGGGCTCTAACTGGTCACCTGCACCGCTGGCTTCTCTGTCCCTCACCTCCCTCTTCCTCCAGCTGCTCATTCCTCCTCCTCCTCCCGCCCCCCCCACACACACACAACCCTGCAAGCTCTCATTCCCCCAACCCTCCCGCTGAGCCCACGGAAGGAACCTGACTGACACACAACTGTCTCCCCACACGGGGATTCCAACCGTGTTCATACGTGTGTGTGAGCCAAAGACGGGAAACAGTCATGCTACAGTGCTAACATCCATCGCCTCAGGGTGGTAGAGGGCTAGGCAATTTCTATGTTCTCTTTTAGCATTTAAAAAATATTTTATGTATTTCAGAGAGGAAGGGAGAGGGAGAGGGAGATAGAGACATCCATGATGAGAGAATCACTGATCGGCTGCCTCCTGCATATCCCCTGCTGGGGATCGAGCCTGCAGCCCGGGCCTGTGCCCAGACGGGGAATCGAACCGTGACCTCCTGGTTCGTAGGTGGACACACAACCACTGAGCCAGGCCGGCTGGCTGCACTTGTAAAGGTTTTCTATTGTAAAAGAGCATCAATATCATTAGAGTAATTACAATTACTGTGATTATTTGTTGAGTATGTGTAGTGATCAGGGGGCAGGCAAACTTCCTTTGCAAAGGGCCAGGAAGTAAATACCTTGGGCTTCACAGGTCGTCCAGTCGGTATAGCCATGGCGTGTGTGTGTGTGTGTGTGTGTGTGTGTGTGTGTGAGAGAGAGAGAGAGAGAGAGCAGCCAGGGGCAATGCCTGCATGAATGGGCATGGCTGTGTGCCAGGAAAACTTTACTGACGGAAACCCATCAGATCCGGCCATGGGCTGTAGTTTACATGTTTGTAAACACCCCCTCCCAAGGTGTTTACAAACATGTGATGTCATGTGCTCCGCAAAAACAAAACTGAAGAGGGACTCTTACTACCTACCCTTCCTTCACAAGAGCAGCCCGCGCTGTTCACACCGTGGGAAGGGGCAGAGCTACAACATAAACTTAGACCTTCAACTCTCCACCCTTGGCCATACGCCTTCATAAATCACTGTCATTCAGAGGAAGAAAGTAAGTCTCAAGGTATGAAGAGATGGAACCTCAATACTCCACAATCTTAAACATCGGAAAGTTTTCTTCTAAGGCATGCTTGGCCCTACCAGACCCAACCCATCCACTTTCTTTTATTAAAAATACCTCACGTATCATCCGAACCAGGAGGTCCCGGTTTGATTCCCAGTCAGGGCACAGGCCTGGGTTTCGGGCTCAGTCCCCTAGGGGGCGTGAGGGAGGCAGCTGATCAGTGCTTCTCTCTCATCATGGTTGCTTCTCTCTCTTCCTCTCCCTTCCTCTCTGAAATCCATAAAAACGTATTTTAACAACATACTTAACTGTAGAGGGCCCCTTGGGAATGCACATGGATGACCTTTAAAATAACGTCAGCTGAGTCCGAGGTGACTGGCATGGCCATCCCCCGGAAACAGCCTCCCAAAACGTCAGAGACCGTTATCAGTACCGATTTCTCACCTTTATCCATGTGCTTGGAATGAGGAACGAATAGGACCCTGACTTACCCAGGTCTTAATATGCTAAATCCCAGGAATGAGGGAATGGACAGGACCTGGGCACACCCAAAACTCCTTTGACCTTAACCCCCTCTGGAAATCAATAAACGTGCTGTGTTGTCTGTGGTGGATGGTGACTGTCCCTCCATCAGAGTGACAGCCTCCCACCTGGCACCCAGCTTTTGGGTCTATTTCTGCCTCTTGTCTCTTTCTTTTATTTCTTAATCCCCAGCTCCTCCACTCAGGAACCGGTCCTTCCCCCTTTCCGTGCGGGACGCGGAACAAGGAGAAGCACCCACCGCACTTACCTGTATTAGTGACCCAACGGGGGGAATACAGGCTCGACCCGAGGCAGCAGCGGTGGACGCTCACCTTTGAAGTAGATGTAGTTCACCAGCACCATCACGGTGTCGGTACTGAGGCTGCCGACCACGCTGTCGATCTTGCCGTGCGTCTCCTCCCGGACGTGGCTGTTGATGAGCCGGGCGGCGGCCTCGGGCTCCAGGAAGTCGGCGGGGAAGGGCTGGGCCCCGTAGAAGGTGGCCGTGAGGTTGAGGAAGCTTGGCCGGAGCGTCAGGGCCTGGCTCAGGAAGAGGGCGCTGCCCACGCGGGTCTCCAGCGAGCCGCGGGGCCGGTTGAGCGTGAGCAGCAGGTGCTGGAAGCCGCGGTGGATGTCCGGGGCGGACGTGTTGGAGAGGTTGAAGGCCAGGCCCTCCAGGATCTGGGCCCGGGTGTCGGCGCCGGCGCCCAGGGCCAGCATGGCGTAGGCGGCCGAGATGCTCAGCGGGGAGAAGAAGACGTTGCTCCCCGGGTTGAGGGCGGCCACCAGGTGGTAGAAGTTGAAGGCGAAGGCGGCGTTGCCGGGGGCGATCCTGAGGCTGGGGGCGCCCTCCTCGGCGCCGGGACCCCCCGGGGGGCCGTCGGCCTGGCCTCGGCCGCCGTGGGAGAGGGCCAGCAGCCCCAGCAGCATGATCAGCAGGCGGGGTGCGCGCCGCATCTTCTGCCGGTTCCGGTCTGCGGGGGGCGTCTGACTGAGAGTGCCCCCTGAGAGGTCAGCCGGGGCAGGCGGGCGGAAGACAGCCCTGGCTGGTGTGGCTCAGCGGATAGAGTGTCGGTCTGTGGACTGAGGGGTTCAGGGTTCAGTTCCCGGTCAGGGCACCCGCCTGGGTTGCAGGCTTGCTCCCCAGGGTGGGGCGTGCAGGAGGCAGCTGATCCGTGATTCTCTCTCATCATGGATGTTTCTCTCTCCCTCTGTCTCCCTTCCTCTCTGAAATCAATTAAAAAGGACAGGCTATCGAGAACCTGGCCCCCTCCCGCGTGGTGGTGGAGGTCCTCCCGCCGGCCTCTCCTGTGCCCACTGCCCCCTGCTCCCCCCCGGCCCCCGCGCTGCGAGCGCCCCAGGGCACTGAATCCGGAGATGGGGCAGCAGAGGTGCCACAGCCACCTCACCGCCGGGACCACAGAGCTGGGACAGGTCCCCCACCCTCCCCGGGCGCCTTCCCTGCACCCAGGGTGCCCGTCACCAGCGGCCGTTCCAGCACCTGCTCCCCCCCAACCACACACACAGAATTGCTGGGCCCTCCGGGCGCCCCTCCTGCCCAGTGGAGCCGCAGACTGGATGGGAGGGCGGCTGCCGCGGCGAGGAAATATTTGCTCAGAGTCAGCGGACCTGCTCCTCCTCAGGAGACCCAACTGGCCAGGCAGGGCCTGGTTTTCACCCCAAAGCCACCCGTGACCCCACCATTATCCGGCTCTCAGCCCCCCAAACCCAGCTGTCATCTCTGACCTCAGCCTGGCCTCTCACCCACCCGCACCCTCCACCGAGCCATCCACCCACCTGCACCCGCCGCCGGGCCTCCCACCCACCCACCCACCTGCACCCGCCGCCGGGCCTCCCACCCACCCACCCACCCACCCACACCCGCCGCCAGGCCTCCCACCCACCCACCCACCCACCTGCACCTGCCGCCGGGCCTCCCACCCACCCACCCACCCACCTGCACTCGCCGCCGGGCCTCCCATCCACCCACCCACCCACCTGCAACCTGCCACCGAGCCTCCCACCCACCCACCCGCACCCGCCGCCGGGCCTCCCACCCACCCACCCACCCACCTGCACTCGCCACCCGGGCCTCCCACCCATCCACCCACCCACCTGCAGCCGCCGCCGGGCCTCCCACCCACCCACCCACCCACCTGCACTCGCCGCCGGGCCTCCCACCCACCCACCCACCCACCTGCACTCGCCACCGGGCCTCCCACCCATCCACCCACCCACCTGCAGTCGCCGCCGGGCCTCCCACCCACCCACCCACCCACCTGCACTCGCCGCCGGGCCTCCCACCACCTGCATTGCCCATGGGGTCTTCCACCCACCTGCACCCGCCAGGCCATGCTCCGTGCCCCCACCTGGCCGCCCCCCCCCAGGACCCATGCCAATCCTCAGCCTCCTGCACCCAGGGCTGGGCCCAACCCGTCCAGGCAGCCGGCCACGCCGTGGCTCCCGGGCCAGAGTGTCACCGTGGCGGCTGCTCACCTCCCCTCGGCAGCTGGGGACCCGCCAGACAAGGCCGCTCAGGCCGTGACCGCATCCAGGACAGTACTTGGGGGCAGAGGCCTGAATCAGGCCCTTGGATAACATATTAATACAATAGCGTCCGCTCTGGCTTTCCAGCCATTTGGCAGCGTTCGTGTCAGAGAGTCCGGGTGCAGCCTCTGTCCTAGCCCTGGCCCCACGGGAGCGGATGGCCACCCTGGCCCTGCCCGGCCACGGTCCCCGCAGCCCTGGCCGCCCCGCTCCCGCAGCCCCCGCAGCCCTGGCCGCCCCGCGCCCTGCAGCCCCCGCAGCCCTGGCCGCCCCGCTCCCCGCAGCCCTGGCCGCCCCGCTCCCCGCAGCCCTGGCCGCCCCGCTCCCCGCGGCCCCCGCAGCCCTGGCCGCCCCGCTCCCCGCAGTCCCCGCGGCCCTGGCCGCCCCGCTCCCGCGGCCCTGGCCGCCCCGCTCCCCGCAGCCCCCCGCAGCCCTGGCCGCCCCGCTCCCCGCGGCCCTGGCCGCCCCGCTCCCCCGGCCCCCGCAGCCTGGCCGCCCCGCTCCCCGCGGCCCCCGCAGCCTGGCCGCCCCGCTCCCCGCGGCCCCCGCAGCCCTGGCCGCCCCGCTCCCCGCAGCCCTTGGCCGCCCCGCTCCCCGCAGCCCCCGCAGCCCTGGCCGCCCCGCTCCCCGCGGCCCTGGCCACCCAGAATCAGCTCCCAGGCTCCCAGCTGCTCACCCGCCCAGCGGCCCCCCCACACACACACACAG
>NW_023425590.1:884462-969462 GCF_014108245.1 Pipistrellus kuhlii | reverse complement strand
GTTTGTTTACTCAGAAGCAAATGTTACACTTTAATAAAAGCACTGTAATTTCTATTATATGAAAAAAAATTTTTAAAGATGGATTCAGACTATTGGTTTTTACACCCACGATACATCAGAGTCACTGGGAAGGTTTTAAGGTCAGGTCTCACTCCTGGAGAGGCTATGACAGGGGTCAGGACCTGGGTGTTTTTCCAAAGCTTTCCAGGCAGCTCCGACATTCCCTCCTGGAAGAGTCGCTGACTTCAGGTTGTCTGGTGCACTCGGGGTTCCTGGCGCCATTGTGTGGGGGTATGGGAAGCCTTTTGTGCAGATTTATTAGCCGTAGTGAAGAACGTGGCCTCTGGCTTTTTGGGCATCTGTTTGGGGTCTTTTTTTCCCCAAAGGAGAGTTTCTTTGCTTCTTCACTTCCTCTTTGACTCGTGGCTTCTTCCCGGGCCTTTGCCTGGGGCCTTGGGCTCTGGTGCTTTCGGCATCTCCCAAGCCAGACAGGCCTTTCTCTCCTCCCCACGAAGCAGGTCGGAACCCGGACTCTTCACTGGAGACCTCTCTCCCGTGGCCTGTTTCTGCACCTCCACTTTTCCTTAGGCAGGACTTTCTCCTGTGGGGACCAGGAATGGGATTTCTTCTTCAGATCCATCATGCACTTTATTTTGGGCTTTTATTCTGCAGGTCTCTTTCTTCTCAGGCTGAGGCATCTTTCTCCTGGGGCCCAGAGCCCTTCACTGGAGAACCACAAGTTTTGGGGCCGTCTCCTCTGTGGGTAGGGCTGATGTAGACTTTCTGCCCTGTTTCATAGGCTTCCTGTTTCTTTTCTTTTCCTTTTGTTTCTTTTTATGTTCTTTTCGTTTCTGTAATTTCTTTGCTTCTTGTTTCTTCAGACTAGAAATGTCCACTCCTGTAGCTTCATCCCAACTGCTGACAAATGAAGAAAAGATAGGAAGGGCAACTGATCTCTCAGTTTTCACATACAAGATTGTCACACTCCCCCACTTCTCTGGCAGTCTCTGTGAAAGCTTTTCCGTGACAGCAACAATGTTCTCGGTGGTGTGCTGAACTGCATTCCGGTGTGACCAGCGCGGACAGTGCTGCAGGAACCACATTTAGAGAGGTTTAAGACCGCCCCACCTACTGATGAGTTGATCTCTTTGGAAAGATTCTTGGCTTTAAGGTTTACAGGTATTGGAACTTTCTCTCTCTTATAGAAATGTCTTCCGAGACGTGAGGGTAAGAGCCGTCGGATTCTTGCATCAGAAAGGAACAAGTTGAAACTACCCAGGAGGCAGAGCTTGGCCTCATAGGCTTTCTACTTCGTTTTTAAAGTTCGGAGGGGGATGATCTGAGAAATGGTTTTTATTCTATGTTTTTTTAGAAGCTTCTTATAAAAATGTTCCATCTTTTCAGGAGTTACATTGGGTTCATCCTTAGTAAATAAACAGATATCTGCTAAATCTGACCGAATACCATGAGGCAAGGACCCTCAGTTCTTTACTTGGGGTTTTCCACAATACCGCCATTAAAAAGAAATTTTCGTTCTCATTGAAAAGCAATCCATTCGCGTTTTTCCTGGACCTGGAATGTGCCAACAGAGCTCCCACTGCCTTCCTGGTCTGCTTTTTATCCAGCTGCCCCGGCGGCCGGGGTTGCTGCGGTCGAGGCTGGAGTTGTGGCAGAGGCTGTGGGTGGAGATGAAGCGGAGTCCCTGGAATCTGAGCTTTAATGAGACCCCAAATGCGCCTTGAGAAGTCACCCCTATTCGCGGAGCAGGCTCTGTGTGGGGCTTGGTCCCTGCAGTTTTCCATTTCACCAGCAGAGGGCGCGCCACCGCTTCTTATCCTCACAGCATCTCCCACCCTGACTGGTGCTCCTGAAACCTCTGCCGGAGGCCTGGGGTGAGAAGGGCAGTTTGTGCTTGGGATAGCACCCCTGGCTCTCTGCTGCCCCCGCAGAAAAGGGAGCTGAGGAATTACGTGCCTTTGTTTTCTCACGCCCTTTCTGGGCCTGGGGCAATCACCCAGAGCAGCAGCTGGCTGGGCAGAGCAGGACTGGAGCTGGTTGGCATCGCAGGCACTTTCCTCACTGGCTCCTGCCATGAGGATCGGAGCCGTGGCGCTCTCCCATGGGGAGCCTGCCCAGTGGCAACCCGAGGGGTCCTTCCAGCTCTGCACCCGACCTTGCCAGCCTAACACAGGGCCGGGCACAGAGACCGTCAGGAAGGAGTCAATGGCCCTAGATGGATGGCTCAGTGGGTAGAGTGTTGGCCTGTGGACTGAAGG
The DNA here is from genome assembly GCF_014108245.1 of Pipistrellus kuhlii. NCBI lineage: Eukaryota > Metazoa > Chordata > Mammalia > Chiroptera > Vespertilionidae > Pipistrellus > Pipistrellus kuhlii. The sequence continues at coordinate 967,186 of NW_023425590.1, read as the reverse complement.
GTCCTGGGTTTAATTCTGGTCAAGGGCACATGCCCATGTTGTGGGCTCCATCCCAGCAAAGGGGAGTGGGGGGGCGGGGCATGCAGGAGACAGACAATCCATGATTCTCTCTCATCATGGATGTTTCTCTCTCTCTTCCTTTCCCTTCTCTCTGAAATCAATAAAAATTTAAAAAGAATGAATGAACGGGAGCGAAGGGCCGGCCAAGGGAGGGAATTCCATTGCCTATCCCTGCCCACACGGACCCTCTCGGACTCTCCCAGCTGCCTGCCAAAGGCTGCCTGGTGCCTCGGAACGTTTATTCCCATCGGGGATGGATGACCAAGAGCAGGTCAGAGGTGACGGCTCTGAGGATTAAGATACACTTTAATGTTAAGAGAAGAAAGGGAATGTAACAGAACTTTTTCTGTTAGCCACATCACAATTATAATTAAATACTTACTGAGATAAGGATTTGGATAATTTCTGCTCTGACACCATCACCATCACCACCATCACCACTATCACCATCACCATCATCACTACTACCATCACCATCGCCACACTACCATCATCATCACCAGCACTACCACCACCATCACCACCACCATCATCATCATTATCATTATTACCATTACCACCATTACCATCACCATCACCACCATTACTACCACCACCACTATCACCATCACCACCATAACCACTACTATCATCACCATCACCACCACCACCACCATCATCACTACCTTCACCATTACCATCATCATCACCATTACCACTACCACCACCACCACCACCATTACTACCATCATTACCACCAGCACCAGCACCATCATTACCATCACCACCACTACCACCGTCACTAGCACCATCATCATTACTATCGATACCTTCACCACTACCTTCATCATTACCATTACCATCACCATTAACACCACTACCACCACCACCATTACTACTATCATCACCAGCACCGTCACCATCATTACCATCATCATCATTACCCCCACTATCATCACCATCACCACGATCACTACCACCATCACCAGCACCACTATAGCCACCACCACAGAACAAGCTGTGTGAGGACCAGGACTCTGATGCTTCTGTGAACTGTGAATTCCTAATGCCAGGTATGGATCGTGTTGTTGAATGAGCACATGAGGAAAAAAAGAATGAAAGGAGAGATAAAGAAAGGAAGAATTCAGGCAGGAAGGAAGGAAGGAAGGAAGGAAGGAAGGAAGGGAGGGAGGGAGGGAGGGAGGGAGGGAGGGAGGGAGGAGGAGGAAGGAAGGAAGGAGAAGGAAGAAAGGAAGGGAGGGAGGGAGGGAGGGAGGGAGGGAGGGAGGGAGGAAGGAAGGAAGGAAGGAAGGAAGGAGGGAGGGAGGGAGGGAAGGAAGGAAGGAAGGAGGAAGAACAGAATAGAATACAGGTGAGGCCCCTCAGGCTCAATGGGGAGACCTAGGAAATCAGTGACTCTCCTGGGCTAATGGCTGTGTCAGAACCAGCCCCCTGAGCCATCTAGGGGGACTCAGGGCTCACACGCTGTGAGGCCCCTGGGGACTTGGGGAGGCCCAGGTCCTCACCGCCTGGCTGCGGTCCCACAGCATCTGAAGGGCAGCTCCCAGCTTCTGCACTTGCTCTCCTTCACCCGGAACTGGCAGGCGCTGCACCAGACTCAGCCAGACCCAGCCAGACCCAGCCAGACTCAACTAGACTCAGCCAGATCCAGCCAAACTCAGCCAGACACAGCCAGACTCAGCCAGACTCAACCAGACTCAGCCAGACACAGCCAGACTCAGCCAGACCCAGCCAGACCCAGCCAGACTCAACCAGATTCAGCCAGACCCAGCCAGACCCAGCCAGACCCAGCCAGACTCAGCCAGATACAGCCAGACCCAGCCAGACCCAGCCAGACTCAGCCAGACTCAGCCAGACTCAGCCAGACCCAGCCAGACCCAGCCAGACTCAGCCAGACCCAGCCAGACCCAGCCAGACTCAGCCAGACTCAGCCAGATACAGCCAGACTCAGCCAGACCCAGCCAGACTCAGCCAGACTCAGCCAGACCCAGCCAGACTCAACCAGATTCATCCAGATCCAGCCAGACTCAGCCAGACACAGCCAGACTCAGCCAGACTCAACCAGACTCAGCCAGACACAGCCAGACTCAGCCAGACCCAGCCAGACCCAGCCAGACTCAACCAGATTCAGCCAGACCCAGCCAGACCCAGCCAGACCCAGCCAGACTCAGCCAGATACAGCCAGACCCAGCCCAGACCCAGATCCAACCAGACTCAGCCAGACCCAGCCAGGACCTCAGCCAGATACAGACGATCCAGACTCGATCCAGACTCAGACCAGCGACTCACGACCAGCAGACCCAGCCAGACCTCAGCCAGACCCAGCCAGCCAGACCCAGCCAGACTCAGCCAGACTCAGCCAGACCCAGCCAGACTCAGCCAGACCCAGCCAGACTCAGCCAGACTCAGCCAGACTCAGCCAGATTGAGCGCTGGGCTTTCTTCTCAGGTCTGGGGACCCACTCAACCCAGGGAGAAAGGCAAAGCTCCCAAGAAAGGGGGTGGGGGGGGCAGAATCAATCGTGTGTGCAAAAGGCAACAACCAGCTCACACACAGGAAGTGGGCAGCTAGGCAAGTGGAAGCACAGGGCAGTGATGGGCAGTGGCTCCGCCCAGGGCCAGCGGCAGGAGGAGGGGGCTCATGTCCTCCATGCCCCTGGCGGGTCCCAGTGCCAGGACAGTCTGTGTCTGCGGATGATGGAGTGAGGCTAGCGCAGGCTAAGCAGAGAGCCGGGGTCCCTGCAGGGGAGGAGCGGTGGGAGCTGGCCCGGCTCTGAGGAGACAGCCGGTGAGCCCGAGGCACAAGCTGTCAAGCACGCCAGGTCTCCGTGCTTCCTGCCACGACAGGTGCCGCCTGGGTTAGCATCGCCCCTGCTCTGATGCCCGCGCCGAGGGAGGGAGGGACACACACATGCGTGCGCGCGTGCACGCACATACACACGAACATGCACGCACATGCACACGCATGCACACACACTGGGAGCTGGGGACTCATAGGGTCACGTCTCCGTCCTCGTCAGGCCCTTGGTGGTCTCCAGCCACCAGCGCCGCCCCCTCAGAAGCCCTTGGCCTCCCACGTCCCTCAGGCCCCTGGAGGCTGCACCGGCCCAGGTCCAGCGTCTGGGGTCAGACCTACTCGCCCGAGAACGCCCGGCGCCCTGCGGCCCTCACTGGCACCCACACGGACACACATCTCCCAGCCCGGCCCGGCCCGGCCCGGCCCGGCCCGGCCCAGATGGAGCTTCAGAGCCACCAGCCAGGCCACCTGGGTCCCGGCCCGGGCTGAGTGCTGAGCATGGCTCTCCCACCCCACCGGCATCGCTGCCCGCTGAGCTGCAGCAGAGGGCCTGCCCGCGGCCTGGGCCCAGTTCTGCCCACGATCCCGAGGCAGCGCCTGCCCAGCTGGCACATCCGGGCCACGTGTGTGCCAGGCAGGGGACAGCTGTGACGGGGAGGCGGGGCGGGGGGAACAGAGCTGCCTCCATGGAGATGCTCTGCCTCTGCGGCTCCATCCCCATCGCCGGTGTCATCACAAAGTAATAATTAGAGCGACGAGCAGCGATGAGGACGATAGTAAAAACCATTAGAGCAGCTCCCGTGCCAGGGCCTGGCACACATGCCCTCCCAGCCTTTCCACAGCGCAGAGTGGGCACGGCCGCGCCCATTTCACAGGCGGACAGGTGGAGGCGCGGACACGGTGAGAGCTGAGGGGCCGCCAGGACGGTGCGCTGGGCCCTGAGGAGGGCCATGGAGGCCCCCTTCCCCCACCGGCCACGAGGCTGACCCGCGGGCGGCTGCGTGGAGCGTAGGTTTTAATCCTCACACCACACAGACTTAGCGCCGATCGCACTGTGATTATTTAAAAACGCACCCCTGAAGGGAAGAGCCTGAGCTGCCGGCCCGGCCGCAGGACCTGCAAAGTCACATGGGCCCGCACCAGCCTGTGCGGGCGGCACCTGGAAGGTGCTTCTGCTGCTGAGGGTCCAGGTGGGTGGGAGACTGGGTTACGTTGTGCAGAGGAGCCCAGGGAGGCTCGGCGAGGAGGCGGGACAGGAGGCAGCTGAGAGCCTGCGCCCCCCTGGCTGGCTGTGCCACCTGGGAGGGGGTTCCTGGGCCCCTTGCAGCTGGGTACGCCCCCGGCTTCCTGCGGCCTTGGGAGGGTCACCCTTTGTCCCGCTGCCACTGTGCTGGGGCCACTGGAATGGAGCAGGGAGGCCTCAAACTTCACTCAGACACCACCCACTCCAGGAAGCCTTCCCGGATTTCCTGGGAGCTAGAAGCACCTCCCCATTGGGCAGCCCGAGGCCCTGGCCAGGCCTCTGTCCCTCCCCTGGCCCGTGCGGGCAGGAAGGAGGGCGGGGGCTGGCTGCCGGCCAGCGTGGACACCTGTCAGTGCCAGCCCATGCTCTGCCGCTGGACAGGCGGGAAGCGGCTTTGGCAGGAGGCAGGCCGAGGACAGGAGGAGGGAGGCAGGTGGCACTGCCTCGGCTCAGCCTCCTGCCCCGGGGCTCCGGGGCCCGCCGGACCGGAAGAGCCGGGCGGCGGTCTGGAAACACGCGTGGGCACAGCCGGGCTCCTGCAGGCTCTGGACACGCACCAGCGGTCCGTCTCTCCGTCCCCTCCCTGCCAGCCCCTGCCTCCGCCTCCTCCTCTGGAGTCAGGTCCCCCGAGGAGGCACGGCCGCTCCATAGCCGACCAGGCTCAGCGCTGCCCGCCGTGCGGCCTCGGCCCTCACCTGTCAGGGACGCTGTGCCAGTTCCTCCCGCAGACTGGGAGGGTAGCGTGGCACAGTGCTCGTGTGCGTGTGTGCGCACGGCTGAAGTCAGAGACCAACACACACTACACTGGGGACTTTGTCACACCTTGCAGCTGTCCTCCCCATGCTGGACCCCCGGCTCCTGTCCCTCCGCTCTGCCCCGGCCGCACCGGCCCGAGGGGCAGTCAGCACAGACGTGGGCCAGGATGGCTTCAGGGGGAGCTCATTCACAGCGCGGCTTCCGAGCGATTGGCCCTCCGGGGCCACCTTAGGCCCAACACAGCCCCGTCCGGTGAGCCAGCGGGAACCCGAGACTCAGGGCGAGGGACGGCTTCCTGGTCACCTGGTGCATCGTGGGTCACCAATGGGACCCCAGAGCACAGGCCCAGGCCGTGCTCCAGACCAGAGCTCAGGGAGGGCAGTGGGCATGGGCCCATGGACATCGGTGTGTGTGGCCAGGGCCCCGACACCCCTATTCTCTTGCCCCAGAAGGAGTCTGGGGGACGATTCCAGCCAAAGACATCGCAGACATCGGCTACGGGAGCAGGGGCTGTGGGAGCAGGGAGGGAAGGCAGTGGGTCACCCTGATTCTGGGCTGTGTGCCCCCCCTTTCTCTCTGAGCTCGACTTGAGCCAAGCGGAGGGATGGGCAGAGCTGGCATGAGGCTGGCACCGTGCGGCGGGGCGGGGAGGAAGGCAGGCCCCAGCTTGTCGGGCTGAGGCGGGAACTCCCAGACGCCCTGGCGCTGGGTGTGGGACAGGCAGACCAGGAGAGGGTGGAGGCGGAGGGGCTGGCCCAGCAGATTCTGGGCCGAAGCCTCCAAGTCTGCAGATGAGGCTGGTGGGGCAGGGAGACCAGGGGACCCCACTTGGGGCTGCAGGAGGACCCGGATGGAGAAGGGCCAGGAGGCTGGGAGCAGCAAGGCCTGGGAGGCGGAAGAAGGCTCACCCACCAAGGGGGCGGGAGGGGGCAGGGAGGCCCATCCACGGAGCGTGTGTGTGCCCATGTGCATGTGCGTGTGTGCGTGTTTGTGTGTGTGTCCATGTGTTTGTGCGTGTGTCCACATGCTTTAGGGGAGATAACCAAGGCCAGGTGCCCACTCACACAAGCATCCTGCCCCTCCCCCGGGCCTGGCTGTGGGGCTGCCCCAGACCGGGCAGGGCTCCGAGGCCGCGGTCCAGAGACGGCGCCCTGATTCGGCAATGGCCTCCAGGGCTGCCCGCGGCACCGGAGGGACCCAGAGGCCGATTCCTGGTTCCTGGGTCGGTCTGGCTATCGGCCCTCGGTTTCCTCGGCTGTAGGATGGCTCGAACAGCACCAGCTCACCGCGCTGGTGAGAAATGCACCATCTGTCACAGCAGCCCTGGCAGCGCCGTGTCCAGCAGGCCTGGTTCGCAGAGGCGAGGGCGGAGAAGGAGCAGGTGAGGACAGAGAGGAGAGGCCACCAGTCTGGCCGCCAGCTGCCCACGTCTTCGCCTGCCACGAGGGCCCTGCGGGCATCGCCAGGGAGCAGGCTCCGTGCGAGGAAGAGCCGCTGTCACGCACACTCGCTCCCGCTGGTCACGGTCCTCGCTGGTCTGTGCTGAGTGTAACACGTTAGGTCACAAGGCCCATCTTCTCAGTCACCGTTACCCTCCTGGCTTCGGCGTGTCTCAGGCGCACGAAGCTCTTGCTGACGCTAATGTAAAAAGGCACTCTCCCGATATTTTAATTTTTTTAAATGTAAAGATTTAACATTTTATTTTCAAAATTACTTTTTTTATTTCCCGATAACAGTTATAGAATGGTTTGCCTTTCCTCCGTGGCTCGGAACGCCCTCTTGGCTGCAGTGACTTTCTGTCTCTTGAAGAATGCGCTCTAACTTGTGCAGGCCTCAGCTCTCTCTTCTCTTCCTCCCTGGCTTAGGCTTTTGTGTGGGGAGACTTTCAGCATCCCCACTGGACCCTCTCTGAGGTGACCTCGGGTCTCGTTGGCGCTGCTTCAGAAATGTTAGTTTTCTGTGGAAGTCACGATGGTGCTCTACCTGGAGCTGATTCGGGGAGTAAAGCTGTGTTCTCGCTAACCCCGCCTCTGCCTGATTTCGGGAAGTCTGTTTAATTGGCTCCAATGTGACTTGGCCCCACAGAACCTCACACTGCTGGTCCCTGGCCCCGGTGCCTGTCAGGAGCCCTAACTGGGCATCCTCTGAGAGAGAACTGAGGGGTCACCTCGGAAGTGGAAATTACCACCTGGGGTGGTGCTGAAACCCTTTTTATTTCTTCATTTCCTGTCAATGGGCATTGAGTCATTTCCACTTTGGGGTGACCCATAAAGCTGCTCTCTTTTGTGAACTCCCCGGCACTCATTTCTGGGCCTACATTCCGGGGTACAATGCATAGGGCAAAGGGTAAGCAGAGGGTTAGTTTTCATGGATCCTGTCCAGAACTCCTGGGTGTGCGTGCCAGCTTGCACACCCACCAGCCGTGTTCGAGAGTTCCACTTGCCCCGCACCACGGGCCTGCAGCCTTTGTAATGACAGCCGTCCTGCCATCGGGGAAATGAAAAACTGCAGCAAGATACACCTCACACCTGTGAGATGGCTGTCCCAAAACAACAAACAACAGGTGTTGGCGAGGGTGAGGAGAAAGGGAGCCTTATGCACTGCGGGGGGATGCAGATTGGCACAGCCGCTGCGGACAGCAGGGTGGAGGTGCCTCAGGAAACTAAAAATAGAACTGCCATCGAACCCCGAAATCCCGCTTCTGGGTATCTAGCCAAAGAAAGCAAAACCAACAATTGGCCCTTCTGTTCACTGCAGCCTCATGTACAACAGCGAAAATACTAGGTGTGCACCAGGGGATGCGTGGATAAGGAAGAGGTGGCACACAGGTGCAACGGAATATTGTCAGCCACAAAAAGGAGGAAACCTTGGCGTCTGTGACAGACAACACAGAGGGACTGAGAGGGCATTGTGCTGAGTGAAAGAAGCCAGGCAGAGAGACAGATGCCAGGGTTTCACTTCAATCTGGCTAAAGGCCAAAATAAATGAACACACGGGAACAAATGAGCTCATCGATAGAGAACAAACTGACGGTTGCCAAGGGGAGGGGTGGGGAGAGGGACAGAAAAGGGGGCAGGACTAAGGAGTACAAACTTCCAGTGGAAACTAACCCTGAGGCGGTATGAGCAGAATGCGGAATAGTCGGTCACACCAGTGCCCTTGTGAGGAGCTAGTCACCACTCACAGGGACAGAGCGGGGGGAGGGGAAGAAGCAGCCAGTGGGGGCGTGTCACTTGGGCAGCCTCACCAGGGGGCCAGCCCAGGGGAGACAGACACAGGCCCGGTAAGGTGGGGCGAGAAGGACAGGTGCGGGCTGCCGGTCACCCCTCCGAACATGGGCCACGGCCAGCCTGGGTGTGACCACTGCAGGGCCAGGGACCTGGGGTATTTATTTAACCCCCAACACTGACTGTCGCTGTCCAGCTTTCCAGTGTCCTGGCTGCTCTTGGGACTTTGGGGGCGTGTGTGACTGCGGGCTGGTGGGGCTCCCAGCCATGCGGACCCCCCAGGCAGGACCGGTGGGCTGCAGCTAGCCCGACGCTGAGCTGGGCCTGGGCACTGTCAATGGTAACCGAGGGCAGATTTTAAAAATGAGTAAATGTGCCCCACAGGGTGGCATCCGCTGCTTCAGTAAAGGGACCTCCTGAGACCTGTGGAGGCTCCCGGCCTGGCATGCCTGGTGGCCTGGCAGTTTCACGTGTGTTCTTAGTGAGCACGGAAAAGTGACCCTCTCGACGTGCATGATGCTGGGGGGGTTCCGGGCCAGCGAAAAGTGAACCCCACTCTGAGGTCCCGCGGGCGGCTCTCGGAGGAGAGACATGGCAGCAATGTTGGCCGCCAGGTGCCATCCCATGCACGCGCCCGCCCGGCAGCCTCTGCGCCTGGCCCTGGCGCTCCAGGGGCCGTGGGTGGACAGGCGTTCTTACTGACGCTCGGTTACCACTTTTTGCCGTTAGGACTTACGAAGTCTCCGCCTCTCTCACGGCCATGGAGACATTCTACTACGGTTCCTTCCGGAAGCTTTATGGATTGGATCATGTGAGTTCTGAGGCCAAAAGAAATCATTGACTCTCATCACTTTCCTATGTCCGTTCTCATGCCTTCCACGTGGGGCTGTGTTGTCCCCTCTGTCGTGTGTGGAGCGAGGGGGTGAAGGCTCGCTTCCCCCAGGGGACCCCGTGCTTCCCGCACACCGGAGCCCGGCCGCCTTTCCCGCTGGCCGCAGGGGGCTTTGCCACGTCCGGTGGCTCTTCTCGGTGGGTTGTCCCGGGGCCTCTGGTCTGTTCCCGCGATCAGTGTTCCTATTTCTCCAATGCCGGGGTCTCCGATGCCGGAGTCTCCGACACCACAGCCTTGGGAAGTTCCCTGCATTCCGCAGAGCAAGGGGCCAGGGCTTCCGGGGACCGGCTGCCCAGGATCAGATATTCTCAGCCCTGGACGCTCACCCGCCCTCGGAGCGGGTCCCACAAGCACCGGACCCAGCCTCGCCCCGGCCCGTGCAGCAGCAGCTCAGTAGGCAGATGTTCTGAAGCTCCCACCAGGTGCTCCTTGCACCCTCACCTTTTACCCAGAGAACTCCTACTCACCCTTCAGAACCCAGACCGAGTGCCCGCCTGGGAGGCCGCCCAGCCTTCAGTGGGACGAGGTGCCTCTTGCACACCCTTCTCTCCCAGAGACAGCTCTGCCCCCGCCTTCAGCAAACGCACCCGTGTCTGCGAACTCCCTGCGCGCCCAGCCCACCCTGGCTCTGGAGTCAGGACACGGCACAGTCATTTCCGTGTTCCCGGGCCTCTCCCAGCCCCGCACCTGGGAGAACCACAGGCCAGGGTGAAACTGGAAGCTCCCGTCACACTCCCACACGGGGCCGCGCTGCAGGCATGTGGACAGCTGGTGGCCGGCCTCTCCCCTGGCGGCCCCGGCCCTGGGAATGTCCCCGGACGGGAAAATCTCCTTCACGCTCCAGCTCCCGGACACCAGCCCATCCACGGGCCTCGGGCCCTCCCGCTCCAGGTGGCCAGGCAGCCTTGGGTTGAGTCTGGTCCTCCCATCACCTGCTCCTGCTGTCCCCACTGGCCCCCACTGAGGGTGCCCCCAGCTGAGGCCAGACTCTAGGGTGGCGGCTCCAGCCCACCTGAGGCACCTTCTGCATACCCCCCCCCCACCGGGCTCCGGGCACTGTCTGCACCCAGGCCCCCCAGGGCAGCCCCCTCGGCCCCCACCCCCAGTGGCAGCCCCTCCCCTGGATGCGGCCCTCCCGCACAGCTCCCCTGGGAGTGTGCCTGCCACTGAGGGTGCCAGGGCCGGGCCACGGGTGTGACCGCAGACGCTCCGGCCTCACCCAGTCATTAGCAGGAGGGTTTTCCCCTCCAAACCAGGGCGCAGGCAGGATTCTGGGTCAGCGTCTGTGGCTGGCTCTCAGCTGCCACCACCTCGGCTTGTCCCCTGTCAGGGGCACCCAGTGACAGGGGTCCGGCTGCGAGGTCTCCCTGCATCTGGCCACTCGGTGCACCTGCCCAGGTGCGTCCGGCGACAGCTGCCTCCCAGGGGGCGGGGAGGTGGCAGCTCGGCCTCCTGCGGTGGCTCCCCGATGCCGGCAGCGCTGGGCCCTGGCCCCACGGCGGGTTGGTGGGTCTGTGAGGTGGGGTGCGGCTGAGCCTCCCTCTCCCCCGGTGACTTCCCTGTGCCAGCGGCTCCATCGCCGAGGAGGGATGCCCTGCTGGGCTGACAGCAGCCTCGGAGGAAGGAGCAGCTGTGCCAGCTCCGGTTCCGTGGTCGCTGCCACGTGCCGTCACTTGTGGGCAGGGAGCTAGCACTTTGCCCCTTAGAGTCCGTCAGAGAGAGTGGGACTCAGAGGCCAGGAGTTCATAGCGTCCATCCCAGGATCAGGGGTTGGAAAGCTCCTCTCAGACTCTCCCGAGGCAAAGAACTCCATTTTATTTCCAACCAGATGCCCGGTGCACAAAATTCAAAACCCTTAGCCCAGCCTGCATCCTCTCCAATCTGGGACCCCTCGAGGGATGACCAATTTAGGCCCTATTCCACCAGGCAGTCAGACATCCCTCTCACAATCCAGGACTAATGGCTCCCAACTGCTTGCCTGTTTGCCTTCCTGATTGCCCCTAACTGCTTCTGCCTACCAGCCTAATCACCCCCTAACCACTCTGCTGCCAACCTGATTGATGCCTAACTACTCCCCTGCCAGCCTGTTTGCCCCTAACTGCCCTCCCCTGCAGGCCTGGTCCACCCAATTGCCCTCCCCTGCAGGCCTGGTCCCCCCCCAACTGCCCTCCCCTGCAGGCCTGGTCCACCCAACTGCTCTCCCTGCAGGTCTGGGTCCCCTTCAACTGCCTTTCCCTGCAGGCCCGGTTGCCCCCAACTTCCTTCCTCTGCTGGGCCTGGTCACTCCTAACTGCCTTCCCTGCAGCTTGATCACCCCCAACTGCTCTCCCTTGCAGGCCTGGTCCTTTCCAACTGCCCTCCCTGCTGGCCATCTTTTGGCGGCCATCTTGTATCCACATGGGGCAGTCATCTTTGATCACATGGGGGCATCCATCTTGTGTGTTGGGGTGATGGTCAATTTGTATGCTACTCTTTTATTAAATAGGATCTTTTAAAAATAAGCTCTAAAGTAATACCTCTTCCTTTAAGACAACTAGGAAGACAGAAAAGGGGTGGGGTGGGGGGGACACGCATGTCAACCATAGCCTCACTACTCAAAACAACAAAAATGCAATCAGAAACCAGCTTGCCTTTTTTTTTTTTTTTAACTTCGATGTGAATTTTTTGTTAATCCTCACCAGAGAATATTTTCCCATTGATTTTAAGAGAGAGGATAAGAGACAGAGAGAAACACATCGACTGGCTGCCTCCCACACTTGCTCTGACCAAGGTCCGGGCTGGGGAGGAGCCTGCAACAGAGGTATGTATGTGCCCTTGCCTGGAATCGAACCCAGGACCCTACAGTCTTCAGCCTGATGCCGAGCCACAGCAGCCAGGGCTGATGTGAACTTCTGATTGCTGTTACTCCTCAGGAGACTTTGTGTTTCATTGTCTATTCACCTCTTGCGTTCTCTTCCCCAGAAGGGCCCAGGTGCGCTAAGGTGATTATTGGGAAATAACAGTCATTGCAAAAAAAAGCATGGACCTCATTAGGGAGGCCGCCGCCCAGCGGGTGTGGTCTGAATGCCACCCTGCCCGGGGAGGACAAGTCCCGGGAGGCAAGTGGCCACTGCTCCTGCTCCCTCCCTGCCCACCCGGCTGGCGCTGGCCTCGCTCTGCGGCTCCGGAGGCCATGGCAGTGTAGGCAGGAGAGCCAGGCGGACCATCGGCCACTCCGAGGACGTCTCCGAACGCACGCACGGTGAGCCTGCCTTCCCTGTGAGAGCCACGCGGGGCCTCGGGCGCAGGAAGGCCAGAGCGCGGGCTCCTGCAGAGTTCTGGGAGCCCAGACTGGGGACAAGCCCCCTCATCCTCCTGGGCGCCCGGTCTCCCGGCACCCCCTCCGGTGCTTCTCAGGGGACGGTCTCGGTGGCTGTGGGCAACGGCCTGTCTTGGGAGACAAGGGGCCTCCTATCAGGTCTGCCCCTGGCCCCCTCCCCCCGGTTGTGGCCACCCCAGCCCTGTCTGGGAGCGTCCCCTGTCTGCGTGGCTCCCCGCGATGGAGGCTGGGTCACTCCTGCTGGGAAGGGGGCTCGTCCAGGCTCTTGCACAGAATCGCTGGCTGCCTCAGTTCCCACTCCGATCTAGCAACATGCTGGCTGTGAGCTCAGGTCGCTCCTTCCTCCTCTGGGACTCAGTTTCCCCTTCAGAGCACAGATGGCCCTGAAGTGATGCTCACGAGCCCTTTCAAACCCACGGATCCCCTGGACCCAGGATGGTGTGAGGGCAGGGGCACGGCCCAGGCAGAGCTGGCCTGGCGGGAGGCTGCCTCTCAGGAGAGCGCCCTGGGGAGGCTCCGGAGGCCGCAGGGCGGTCGGCAGCATCGGCCAGACCAGTGCCCGGTGCCTGGCTCACAATAGCAACGCGTCTTACAGGAATGGAGGCAGAGGCCTCCAGGGCCAGCTTCGAGGGGCGGTGATGTGTTCTGTGCTGGTTCCCAGGAGGGAGGACCAGCGTGCCACAGGCCAGGAGGGTTAGTTCGCTCCTCCTCAGAGGTAGGGAGGCAGGCTCCCATCACCTAGCTGGCGCTCGCTTCACAAAATAACAACCGCCGGCCGGCGGGGCTCGGCGGCTGATTCCCGGTTAGGGCCCAGGCCCGGGCTGCGACTGGATCCCCCGTCGTGGGTCCGCGGGAGGCAGCCGATCCACGATGCTCTCATCACTGATGTTTCTATGTCTCTCTCCCTTCCTCTCTGAAGTCAGTGAAAGTGTTTTAAAGATCAGCAATGACCATGACTGTGTCTAGAGTGAGCTCCTCCTAAAACGATGTGGCTGCCTAGAACAGCGGGCCAGACACGCCGAGGCCCCAGCCCAGGGCTCACGCTGGTCTCCGCGAGGAAGGGCCGGCGTCACGGGCAGAGGCAGTCATTCGCCAGGTGCTGTCCGCTCCGGGAAGGTCCCTCGGGCCAGGAAAGGGCCAGCAGTGAGCGGCTCCAGCTGGCAGAAGGCTCACAGCTCCCGGGACGGGAACTGTCTGAAGCTCCTGGAACGCGTAGGGTCACTGCTTGTGAGGTCAGACACACAGAAACCTTCCAGCCGTCAGTCTCTCGGGGGGAGAGGCTGCGGAGCGCGTGTCCCTCAGCCGTGGCCGTGGCCGTGGCCGTGGCCGTGGCTGTGCGTGTCGGTGGGGGAGCTCTTTGGTTTATCGCTCCTCATCCCCATCCCACCGCCTTGGTCTGTCAGTCTGCTCTGGCTGCCGCTTCTAACAGCACAGCTGTCACCGCCCCCCCCCCCCCCCCAGTGCTGATGGCGAGTCCCAATCGCTAAGCTCATCTGGACGGTGTGGGACGGGGAGCCCCGGGGGACAAGCCCCTTCTGCGCAGGGGAGTTTTGAGCTCGCCCTGGCTCCGGCTCCGGCTCCGGTTTGCTGCGGCCCCCGTGCTGGCTGGGAGCGGGCGGCACGGGGCATGCCTCCCCGTCTACTCTGTTCTTTCCGGACCAGAAGGAAGCTGTTCCCCGGGTCCGGGAGGAGCAGGGGCCGGAGGGAGAGTGAGAGCTGCAGTCCCACCCACGGGTGCCCACAGGTCGGCTCTGTGTTTCCTTCTTCGTTTTGTTTACGTATTTTGTCTGGAGGCAGTCCCCACGCCCTCGCCCTCCAGAATAAAAACCGAGAGTTGCTCAACTCGGGAGCTCTGGTGTGTGGGGAAATAACAGCCGCCCAGCTATTTCAATGGATGGAATAAACACACCAGCCTAGGCATCTGGGCCTGGCTCCCATCCAGCTGGCAGGCTTGGGTTGGTGCAGGGCCTGTGATGATGGGGGGAAGGCCAGGCTGTGGGCACTCGGGGTCCAGTGCTGAGAGGGGGCAGCTGAGACCTGGCAGGTGCCCTGTGTCCAGGGCAGGAGCTGTGGAGCAGCAGCCAGTGGGGAGGGGGCGAAGTCACCTCTCTCCCCCCATCCCCACCCCCCGCCATCCAGGGGATGGCAGTATTGAAGCTCTGGAAGGCAAGGAGGCTGCCTGCCACCTTCCAGACCCTAAGCCGAGACGACCAAAGTGCAGGCTCCTACTTCCATAATCAGTGCCTGTTCCTGTTCCTGAAACTCAGCGGGGGGTGGGGGTGGGGGCAGAAAAATGTCTGGGGGTCCTGCTGGCCTCGCTGTAAACCGTGTGGGTGTCTGCGCCAGAAAGCGCTCCTGGACGGAGCACCGAGCAGTTTCCTCCCGGCTCCGGCCCGGCTGGCAGGGGCTCTGCGGCTCCGCCCACCTGGCTGGTGAGCCCCCGGGGGTGTCCCCTGAACCCCGCCACCCTGGCCTCTGGGAAGTGGTGTCCACGGAGGAGGGCCATCACCCCAGAACGTGAAGCTCCTGTGACCAGCCCAGCGGCTCCTCCCCAGCCCTGCCCACTCGCCTGAGCCTGCCCACCCGGTTTCCCACGCTCTGCTCCATCTGAAACTCCGGGGTCACTGATCTTCCCTCGCTCATCTACGTCCAGACTGTCTCTGAACTTCCGTTCACACCAGCTATTTTTAATTTTACTGCAAAATATGTGTCCTCAGGAGAGGAGGGCGCTTAGACAGCACCACCAGGCTTGGGGCGGAGTGTCTCCCCCCACCCCCAGTGTCACACAGCAACAGGCGTACGAGCAGGCCTGAGACTCCTGACTTCTTGGCGCTTATACCAAGTGGCTCAATGGGTTGGGCATCGTCCCATGCACTGAAAGGTCGCTGGTTTGATTCCTGGTCGGGGCACCTGCCCGGGTTCTGGGTTTGATCCCAGAGCACATCCCTGAGGTGTGTGTGGGAGGCAATTGATTGATGTTTCTCTCTCTCTCTCCCCGCCCCCCTTTCTCTTTCTCTCTGAAAGTCAATAAAGACATATTTATACTTGTATTTGTCAGGATGCTTTCGGCTTCACCTAACTGACCATGTCCCCAGTGTCACTGGAAGTAGAGGCAGGGTCTCCGGGCGGCCCTGGCGTGCACCCTCTGTACGTCCTGGCTCTGTCCCAGGTCACTTCTCCCATCGGGCACCTGGCTACGGAAGCCCCTGGGGTCCACACCTCCCTTCCCAGGACACCAGGGGATGGGACAGGGCAGCGTCCTAACATGTCAGCCAGGAGCCTGGATTCACCTCCCTGGTCACTTCCAGTGCCCGCCCTCCCCGACCCGCTGTCAGGGTGGAAATCACTGGGGCTGACTGCCTCCGGCCAGCTCTGGACCAGTCCCGAGAGCGGAGCTGCGGTTACCCAGCCAGAGCCCCTCGGTGCCGGGGACAGCCCTCCGTCCGGGCGCTGGCTGCCTGTGGGAGGGGTGGGATGAGGGTGTACACACAGGAACGTCCTTACTCCCCATGAGCCTCTTGAAGACCATCGCTCTGCTGAGGGCTCCATCACAGCACCCGGTGTAGAGGGTTTGGGGCACAACCACTTGGGGAAATGGTGCTTTCCCGGCCAGACAATGAAAGAGGCCCCTCCACTTAGCTCCAGGGGGCCTGCCAGTGCTGGGCCCGTTCCCCTGGGCCAGTGGTCGGCAAACCGCAGCTCGGGAGCCACGGTGGTTCTTTGGCCCCTTTAGTGTGGCTCTTCCACAAAATACCACGGCCTGAGTTAGAAGAAATTTAAGTTAAAAAAATTTGGCTCTCAAAAGAAATTTCCATCATTGTACGTTGATATTTGGCTCTGCTGACTAACAAGTTTGCCAACCACTGCCCTAGGCTGTGATGCTGTGAGGTGGGCCGCTGACAGCTCACTGTTGCCCTCCCCACTCCAGAAAACTGTCCCTGCCGAAACCAGTTTGGCTCAGCGGATAGAGCATCGGCCTGTGGACTGAAAGGTCCCAGGTTTGATTCCGATCAAGGGCATGTATCTTGGTTGCGGGCACATCCCAAGTGGGGGGTGTGCAGTAGGCAGCTGATCGATGTTTCTCTCTCATCAATGTTTCTAACTCTCTATCTCCCTTTCTAACTCCCTTTCTCTCTGTTAAAAAAAAAAAAAATCAATAAAATATTTTTTTAAAAAAGAAAAGAAAACTGCCCCTGTCTGATAGCAAGTGAAACCCCAGCCCTTGCACCCCGGGGCAGATCACAGCCACTGACGGACGGATCCCCTCAGAAAAGCCAGAACCCTCTCCTCATGGGTGCAATGCCGCTATGTGCTTTGGCTCCAGGGCCGGCCCCTTGTGGATCAGGTCAAGGCAAGATGTTACCTGTAGCCAGCCTCATCCTCCTGGCTCCTTCCCTTGCGTGGCCTGCTTCCCTCGCTTCCCAAGGAGCTCCTCCTAACAGCACACACTCAATAAGCAATTCACGCTTGACTCCTCATCTCAGTTCTGCTTCTCAGGAGCCCAGGCCAACACAACACGGATGGCCTTTGCTCTTTCCACCAGCTCAGGTCCAGGAAGGTGTAAATTTCAGGAAAGAAAACATAGTGAGAACATTGCAAAGAAATCCGCCTCTAGTTGATGTACAAGTTGGTATAAAGATCACTGATGGCAGCATGGCCAACTAGAGAAATCGGCAAGCTTTGGGGACGACCGTACTTTTGGCAGCTCTATCTATGCAGCGTGAGAGGCTGAGATGAAGGGAAAATAAAACATGAAAAGCATGTCCCCAGAAGCCCACAGGTTGTTTTTTTTGTGGGGAGAGGTCCACGCTAGAATTGGTGAAGGGAGCAGCAGTCCTGCAGCCACCAGGACTTGTCCTCTTCATCACGCTGCCCCTTCTCTTCCCGGGAACAATACAGGGAAGGAAGTCTGATAGAGACCTGGGTTCTGGAGTGCACAGTCCCCACTTACAGACCAGGAGATCCCAGACCAAGGGCTGGATTTCTACAAATTAGTCAATACTCCTTTGCTTGTAAGGGAAAAAATCCAACACATAGAGCCAACCCTCAAAAGGAAATTTATTGGCTCATAACTTGGAAAATTAGAGGTTGTTGGTCTTTAGGTAAAGCTTGATCCAGGGACTCCAAAGATGTCACCAAGTATTTTTCCCCATTTCTCTCTCTTCTCTCCTTCTACACATGGAAGCCAGGGCCACATTAGGCTCCAGGGCTGTGTCATTAAGCCAGACCCTCAGCGTTAAGGTGCCTGTACATTCCCAGGGGAAGACATTGGTTGATCTGATTTGAGAAGCACTCACACTTCTTTACCAATCAGTGTGGCAGGTGATGAAGTACTATGATGGCCTCATGTGGTTATGTGGCCCCATTGTCACCCAGTGGAGTAGAGGGGGCAGTTCCTCAAAGAAACTGGGATTCTGTCACCCTAAGATGGGGAAGATGGGCCACAAACAAGAGCTGTCTCCTCTGGTCAGGCCTCTCAGTTATGAAGGAGGACAATCCTTGCTTGTCTTGGGGTTAAACACACTTACAAACCGCTGAGCACAGCACACACTGCACTGCTTCTCTCACTGTCTTCCTCGGGAGTGAGAGGGGGTAGTGGGCTCTTCTGTCCTTTCCCCCACTAACCTCAGGTCTACTCCTCCACAGGACAATCCTAGAGGAAAATGAACTTCACGCTGGGCCTGGGCCTGCTGCTGGCCGGCTTCCTCACTGTAGAAGGTCTTCTGAAGCCTAGCCATTCCCCAAAGCATCATGGCGCCATGAGCCGGGCCCAAGAGCAGCAGGGCCGGAGGGCTGCCCAGGAGCTCGCCCGGCGGAACCTGGGCTTCGGCTTCAATCTGTACAAGAAACTGGCCGCCAACAGCCCCGGCAAGAACATCTTCTTCTCCCCCGTGAGCATCTCCACCGCCTTCGCCATGCTGTGTCTGGGCGCCCAGAACACCACGCTGGCTGAGATCAAGCAGGGTCTCAACTTCCAGAAAATGCCGGAGAAAGACCTTCATGGGGGTTTCCATTACCTTATCCAGAAGCTGAACCAGAAGGCCGAGGGCCTCCAGCTGACCCTTGAGAACACCTTGTTCCTGGACCAGAGGCTGCGGCCAGAGAAGAGGTTTATGGCGGATGCCAAGGACCTGTACAATGCAGACAGCGTCCCCACCAACTTCCAGAACACTGAATATGCTCAGAAGCAGATCAATGACTATGTCAGTAAGCAAACCCAAGGAAAAATCAATAACCTGGTCAAGAATATAGATGCTGGCACTGTGATGCTTCTTGTCAACTGTATTTTCTTTCGAGGTAAGTCTTGGGACAGCATGGCATGGAAAAGAGAGCATGACCAGTAGACTTAGATTAAAAACCAGGGTTGGCCACTTGCTTGCTCTGTGACCTTGATTCATAAGTGATTCATCTCTCAAAGGCTCACTTTTCCTATCTGCAACATGAGCACCCTGCTAACTCATAGGGCAGTCATTGGTATTCGAAGCAGAAATGTATGCGCGATGAACTCCGTGAAGTCTAAATTATTCTCCACGTGCATTTTCTCATTACTGATTGTCCTAACACAGCACTGGTTACAGAGGCTGCAGTGACATTCTTTTCCTCATTTCTTAGAAAAGGAAAGTGGAGTTTAGAGAGACATTAATCAACTTACTCAGTTACAAAGCTAGTCAATGGAGGTGAGAACTCAAACCACTTCTCTTGGCCCAAGAGATGTGCACTTCATTCCGAGTAGACCCCCGGGTTGGGGATGGTGATGATGACCACTTTGGTGGTTGCTTTGATCTCCTGTAGATTCTCAAGTCTCTGGGTGAAAGACTGAAAAGGAAGATGGAAGAATATTCCTAAATCCAAGCATCATTTCTCCCAAAACACACACCTACACGCTCACACAAAAGGTTGGCCAACATAGTTAAGAATCAGAGGCCAACAGCCCTCAGGCCACACAAGATTACTGCTGGGTTGTCAGCAGCATGGTTCTGAATATGGAAGTTCAATTCTCCCCAAATCCACAGGGAGATGGTGGCAGCAGCGGCGGAGAGGAGAGGGGGAAGCAGTGATAATCTGTCTTCCCAAAGCAGAGGAAGAAAGGGGAATCTGGAAATCCCCTTAGCCCCTAGATCCCCTAGATTACAAGACCCCTGGTGATGATGGTGCAGATGATGACTAGCATTCACTCAACCCATACTATACATCGTCAGTCACTACGCTGTGCTGCCTTTTCCCAGGCTCACGGCAGCACTAGGAGGCCCTCATCCATATTCCCTTTCCAGATAAGGACACTGAAGCCCAGGGAGGTAAGACACCCAAGGTTACCCATCTAGAACAGTAGAGGGAGAATTTGAACGGTGGGTCTTTGGAAGGTAGTGAAAAGACCCAGGTCTGGGTTTATGCCAAACAGCATCAAAGACTCCTCAGGGTAGAAAAGGAGAGTCCCAACACTCAGCTCTAGGAGTTCACTGCTCTTCCGCAGACTCCCAAGGGCAGACTGCCCCACACTTCTCTTGGTCCCATGTGAGAGCAGCAACCCCAGGGCTGACTTAGCATAAAGCTGGGCATTTTCACTCACTTCAGACCCAGATCACCCCACTCCGTATACTGGTCCCCTTTGCTGGACACAGTCCACAGCCTCTCTCACCCTCAGGAGCACTGGGCTCAGGGCTGCCGGAAGCTCCCCTCTTGGCTCAGCAGCCCCAGGCCTGGCTCCTGTGGGAACAGGTCATCAACTCCCTGCGCACAGGAAGTCCTGAGGGCATGTCCTGAGGACAGGGATTCCTGGAGCTATGTCCTGACATCCCAGAGCCTCCAAACCCGTTCCTTGAACTTCAGCATGAGGACGGAGGCCAGTGCTTAGCGGGGGCCAGTCCCTTCTCCTCCTTCGGGACCCTCACACCGCCTTGTCCTCCTTCCATCTGAAGCCAGGTGGCTACACGAGTTTGACCCAAAAGCAACGAAAGAGGGAGACTTCTTCTTGGAGGAGAACAGGCCCGTGAAGGTGCCCATGATGTTCCACGGGGGCATGTATGCCGTGGGCTACGACGAGCAGCTGGGCTGCACCGTCCTGGAGATGCCGTACTTCAACAATATCACGGCCACCTTCGTGCTCCCCGACAAGGGCGCCATGCGGCGGGCGGAGGAGGCCCTGACGCTGGACACCTTCGACAGGTGGAAGAAGCTCGTCACGCGGAGGTAAAGGGCTCTGGTGTGTGCGCTTCTTCCGTCCTCCTCCCTTCCCTTCTCCTCTCCCTCCTTTTTTCTCTTCGCCTACTCTTTCTGCTTCTCCTCTCCCAGGTCCCCTGGGCTCTCCCCTGTCCCTGTCTCCAGGCCACACATCCGTCTGCTCCCCCAGTTCCTCCCTGGATGCCTGAGACGTCTCAGTCCCGACGTGTCCAGAAGGAACATCCCCATCCCCCTGGGGAACCTCCTCCAGCTTCCGTCCCCTCCAGTGGCCACTCTGCCCTCCTAGCTGCTCACGTTTAGAACCGTGGGGTCCTCCCTGACCACCTTCTCCCCCGGCCCCTCATTCAGTCTGCCAGGGGCCCCATCAGCCCCATTAAAATGTAACTGAAATCTGATCCTTCCCACCGCCTCTGTGACCGAACACTTCCCCTGGCCTCCCAGCATCACCTCTGGGCCCTGGCTGCACACCCAGAGGATTCCTAACAGAGCAGACAAGATGGTCCTTTCAACCCTCAGCAAGACCACACTGCGTCCCTGCTCAGAGCCCTCTGCCACTCTCCTTTTCACCAGAAAAGGAACAAAACCAACTCGCCTCCTTTGCCTCCATGCAGGGCCCACACCTGCCCTTTACCCAGCATTCCTGGCTCCCGTGAGGCCATCTGTGTTTTCCCTACCGCAGACTGCCTGTCTGCGCATCTATGCCGCGCTGACTCTTTTTTCAAGTATTATTCTATTGTTTAAAGTATTACAGATAGCAGTACACATGTCTCCTTTCTCCTCTGCTGACTTTACCACCTGTCTTCCTGCTAGAGCGCAGGCTAGGGCATGGGCTGCTGCCCGTTCCTCTCACAGATGTACCTCAGCCATGGGCACGGCAGCTGGTGCTTAATAAACACTTGAATGACTGGATGGGTGGGAAGGTAAGTTTGGGAGTCACTGAGCCTGTCTCTGGCATTTAAAGCGATGCCAATGGGTGAGATCCCCAGGGAAGGAGAAAGGAGGAAAGAGATAAGAAGACCAAGGCTGATACTTGAGCATCACAGCAATGTGACAGGTGACAAGGTGGAGGCAGCCTAGGGCGAGAGCGGAGTGGCTGCTGAAGGGAGGAGAGAGCTGGAGGGCACGGGCTTGGGTGGAGTGCTTTGAGATGGAAAGATGGCGCGGCCAGCATGGCTCAGTGGTTGAGCGTCAACTTATGAACCAGGAGGTCGGGGTCATGTTCTCGGTCAGGGCACATGCCCAGGTTAAGGCTTTGATCCCCAGTGTGGGGCCTGCAGGAGGCAGCCAATCAATGATTCTCTCTCATCATTAATATTCCTACTCCTCCCTTCCTCTCTGAATCAATAAAAATGTGTTTTTAAAAAAGATGGAAAGCTGGATCAACTGTCTAGTGCTGGACCCCTGAGAGCTCGCTGTTGGGTCCGGCAAGCACAGGTCAGCAACTCTGGGAAGAGCTGTGGGGCAGCATGTGGAGGTGACGCCTGGTTAGAGGGGGGTGGGCGATGATGGGAGGAAGTAGAGGAAGTGGCAGGTACACTGTGCTGTGAACGAAAGGAAAGATGTGGCCTGGGAGCTGGAGAGGTGACTCAGAGCCAACGTAGATGTTTTCTTTTTCAATATGTTTTTCTTGATTTGAGAGAGAGAGAGAGAGAGAGAGAGAGAGAGAGAGAGAGAGAGAGAGAGAAACATTGATGCAAGAGAGAAACATCACTCGGCTGCCTCCTGCTACACCCTGCCTGGGAACTGAACCTGCAACCTGGGCATATGCCCCAACTGGGAATCAAACCAGCAGCCCCCTAGTCTATTCGATGATGCTCAACCCACGGAGCTACCAGCCAGGCGCCAACAGAAGTTTCTGTTTTTAGGTCGGGGGCTATTACAGCAGGGCCTGCTCCTGGGAACGGTCAGGTCCACACCGTTTATGGAGGGTGCGGGGGCGGAAGGAGGCAAAGGTGGGCCTGGGCTCTTGGAGAGGCCAGCAGAAATGGTCCAGGGCCAGAGGACAGGACTCCACGGCCCACAGGCTGAGAGGCCCCAGGTCCCACCCAGGAGGAGGTGCAGCTGCTAACTCCAGGGCTAGGGAGGAGCGTGTGCTGGTCGCTGAGCATGAGCCTCTCCCTGCCCGTGGGCACCGTGGGCATCACCGTGTCCGCCCGGCGGCTTAGAGAGTGAGTGCAGGCCTCCCAGAGGCTGTGACCGGTTCCACCAGCCGGGAGCCAGGCCTCGCTGCCGCTGGTGTCAGCCTGCTGGCGGGTGGACTGGCTCGGGGCGGGGGCATGGGGAGGGCTGAGAAACCCTGTGGCTGAAGAAACAGCCTGAACTTCCGCGTCTGGGAGGAACGTCTCGCTCCCCACCGGCCTGGGGCCTGCCCTCACGCTGTCGCTTCGCACCCTAGGGTGGTGGACGTGTTCTTGCCCAGGTTCTCCATCACGGGCACCTATGACCTGAAGAAGACTCTCTCCCACCTGGGCATCACCAAAGTCTTCCAGGAGTACGGCGACCTCACCAGGATAGTCCCCAACCGAAGCCTGAAAGTGGGCGAGGTAAGCCTGCCGGCCTGGGCATCCCCCTGGCACAGGGAGCCGTCACCGAGCGCCCATCCCAGTGCCCAACAAGCCAGAACGCCACCCCGTCAGGCCGAGCTCGCCTCCAGCCCCGCCCCTCCAGCCACGTGCCCCAGGGGAATCGGACACTCCCAGCCTCATGCCTCAGGCTGTGCAATAAGAATCCGTTCCCCGGCTGGTATGGAAGTGGATTCAGTGCAGGAACATGTGGTGAAGGCCCAGAGCACAGACAAGGCCTCAGAACGGGTCTCGGCTGAGCCGGACCCCCGCTCTCGGGCCTCACCGGCCTGTGGGAGGAGGCGGTGTCCATGGTCTGTGGGAGGAGGCGGTGTCAATGGTCTGTGGGAGGAGGCGGTGTCCACGGCCTGTGGGAGGAGGCGGTGTCCATGGTCATGGTCTGTGGGAGGAGGCGGTGTCCATGGTCTGTGGGAGGAGGCGGTGTCCGTGGTCTGTGGGAGGAGGCGGTGTCCATGGTCTAGTGGGAGGAGGCGGAGTCCATGGTCTGTGGGAGGAGGCGGTGTCCGTGGTCTGTGGGAGGAGGCGGTGTCCGTGGACTGTGGGAGGAGGCGGTCCATGGTCTGTGGGAGGAGGCGGTCCATGGTCTGTGGGAGGAGGCGGTGTCCATGGTCTGTGGAAGGAGGCGGTGTCCATGGTCATGGTCTGTGGGAGGAGGCGGTGTCCGTGGTCTGTGGGAGGAGGCGGTGTCCATGGTCATGGTCTGTGGGAGGAGGCGGTGTCCATGGTCTGTGGGAGGAGGCGGTGTCCATGGTCTGTGGGAGGAGGCGGTGTCCATGGTCTGTGGGAGGAGGCGGTGTCCATGGTCAGTGGGAGGAGGCGGTGTCCATGGTCTGTGGGAGGAGGCTGTGTCCGTGGTCTGTGGGAGGAGGCTGTGTCCGTGGTCTGTGGGAGGAGGCTGTGTCCGTGGTCTGGGGGAGGAGGCGGTGTCCGTGGTCTGTGGGAGGAGGCGGTCCATGGTCAGTGGGAGGAGGCGGTGTCCATGGTCATGGTCTGTGGGAGGAGGCGGTGTCCATGGTCTGTGGGAGGAGGCGGTGTCCACGGTCTGTGGGAGGAGGCGGTGTCCATGGTCTGTGGGAGGAGGCGGTGTCCATGGTCTGTGGGAGGAGGCGGTCCATGGTCTGTGGGAGGAGGCGGTGTCCACGGTCTGTGGGAGGAGGCGGTGTCCATGGTCATGGTCTGTGGGAGGAGGCGGTGTCCGTGGTCTGTGGAAGGAGGCGGTGTCCATGGTCATGGTCTGTGGGAGGAGGCGGTGTCCACGGTCTGTGGGAGGAGGCGGTGTCCATGGTCTGTGGGAGGAGGCGGTGTCCATGGTCTGTGGGAGGAGGCGGTCCATGGTCTGTGGGAGGAGGGTGTCCATGGTCTGTGGGAGGAGGCGGTCCATGGTCAGTGGGAGGAGGCAGTCCATGGTCTGTGGGAGGAGGCGGTGTTCATGGTCTGTGGGAGGAGGTGGTGTCCATGGTCTGCGTGAGTAAGAGCTGAGCATCTGCCTGTCTTGGGGCAGGTCCCAAGATTTATCAGATGAAATGCAGGGCGCCCAGGTAAGTTCAAATGTCAGATAAGTGACAATGTTTTTTTTTATTTTAGTGTAAGTCTGTCCCAGATAGTTCATGGATGTACTTACACAGAAACTCCATCATTTACCTAAAAATAAAACGTCACTGGATGGCCTATTTTATCTAGCAATTCTCCTAGTAGGTTAAAAGGGAGCTGAGGGGGGGGAAGGTTTCAGCACGCAGAAGTGGGTGGGAGGAGCTTTGGGCAGGGCCTGTCAGGGCTGAGGGTGAAGGTCAGGTCCATGGGGAGGCATCCGAGTTGCCACCTGAGCTGGCAACCAGCTCCAACCCAGAGTGCTTTCCAGTTTGCAAGAGGAAGGAAAAGAGCGACTAGAACCTTCTCACCTTCAACTTCCCTGCAGACGTCACAGAAAGGGTCACCAGCCACCCTCCTGCAGGCAGCAAGGAGCCGCGCGGGGTCCCTCCGCAGCTGGGCGCCCTCGCTGGGCCTGTGGGCAGGGCTCTGTCCGGCTTATGAGACGGAATGACCCGTGTCAGCGTTCCCCAGAAGCCACCCCTTTCCCCGTGCCGATCGCCTGGTGCCGATGCTGGCGGTACTGGGCTGGTCTGCAACAGCCGGCCGGCATCTGGCTCCCTCTAACCGCCCACCAGCCAGCCATTGGGGGGGGGGGGGTGCGGAAGGAGAGTGAGGGGCCAGAGGCCTCGGGGAAGGACAGCACCCTTGAGCCTCGTCCATGGGGCTGAGGCTCAAAGACACTGTTGGCCTTCACAGATTGGTTTCCCTGTAACCCCCAGGAAGGACAGCACCCCTCCCCCCGCCCGGCCCCACAGGGCCGCTGCGTCTCCTTGCTGAGCACCCTCAGTGCTGACAGGTGGCAGCGGGAGGCCGGGAGGCGGCACCAGCCGTGACTGCTGAGCTCAGCCACTCGGGGCGCGGCCTCTCCCTCTGGGAGCCTCCGCTGACCTTGGCTCGCCCGGGTCTCCGGGTCCCGTGGCAACACTGCCCCACTGACCCCGCTTCCGGTCCCGCAGGCCACGCACAAGGCCAAGCTGAGGATCGACGAGAAGGGCTCGGAGGGGGCCGCGGGCACCGGCATGCAGACACTGCCCATGGAGAGGCCCATGACCTTCAAGCTGGACAGAGCCTTCCTGCTGATGATTGCGGAGAACCTCACCCCCACCATGCTCTTCATGGGGAAGATCGCCAACCCCGCCGGCTCCTAAGGAGGGTGCCGCCCCCGTCCTCCCCGGGGCTGCGCGCCAGGGGCACGGCCCCGCCCCGCCTCCCCGTGAGCCCCAAGCAGGCCCACGGCGGCACTGCCCTCCCGCCTTCACACCTGGGAGCAGGCACCCTCCCCGGCTGGCAGTGCTCCCTGCCCCCTGGCAGCAGAGGAGTGCTGCGATTTAATAAATATCTAACGTACTGGCTGTCTTTCAAACAGAAACTGAGTCCGAGCTCTCGCCATTTACTCATCTCCCCTTTAAACTAACTTTGTTCAAAAGGCAACTACTGCACGTCTTAAACGTCTTTCTGCTGAATTCCTACTCCACGGCCATACTTTATTCTGAGAAACAGAAAAGGAGGGGGAAGGCGGGGTGGGCAGAGGGAGACTCTACCAAACAGAGGAACGGCAGGTGCCCAGGGGGCAGGCGGCAGGGGGCATGGACGGTGAGCGGCAATGGGGTGCCTGTGGCCGGAGGCGCAGGCGGAGGCAGGAGGGTGGGAGGGGAGGAGCTCGGCCTGGGGCCCAGGAGGCAGCAGGCCTCACCGGAGACGGTGACAGCGCCGCGGGTGCCAGCCGGAGGGCGGCCAGGAAACTCACCTGCGGAAGGTTTTCCCTCGAACTGCAGGCTGGGCCCACGCCCAGCGCCTGTCCTGGTGAGGGCTTGGTGTCTGTGCTGACGGGGAGACTGACCAGCCAGCCCCGTGTCCCAGCCGCCTGCCCTCCGGAGTGCCGCTCTGCTCTGGGAGGGAAGCCGGGCCTGCTCTTCCCGAGTCCGCAGGGCACCCTCTGCGCGGCCGCCTCCGCTCTGCTCAGGCGCCCTCCACCCACCCGATGCTCTGCTTGCCCCCCCCCACCCCCCGCCCCACACCCGCCAGGTGTGACTCACCTTCTCCTCCGTGAGGCCTTCCCGGCCACATGCGTGTGGACTGGCCGACCGTGGACCGGAGGAGTGGGCATCCTGACTCCTCGTAACCAGCCCACGGGCGCCTCTCCCGGCGGGGCCTGTGGGCGGCTTTCTCCAGCCCGCGCCCGCCGGCCCCTCCAATAGCCTGGCCACCCCACTGGGCGGCCGAGAGGAGTGAGGCTCGGAAGACACGTGTGGCCTGTGGCCCACAGCCAGGCCCGGAGCTGGGAGTCTCTGGGACAGCTGTCCACTCACCCAGCAAGTATTTGCTGAGCGTCACGCTGTGCGTGGACGGCATGTACGGAGCTCCTGTGCCCGTGGCCGCTGTGGGAACTGGCAGGCACCAGCGCCAGGGACACAGCGGGGCAGCAAGTGGAGCAGGTCAGGCGCCTGGAGGGCTGGCGTGCTGGCGGCGGTCAGGCGGCCTCCCTGGGAGCGGCACTCCCGCTGGGACAGTGAGTTCTGAGCTTCTCCTCGCACCCCCGGCCTCGGGGGCCTCTGGCCCAGGAGATGCCACTCAGGGGGCTCGGCCCCAACAAGGGTGAAAGTGCCCAACACCGGAAACCAGGGCTCAGAGGCCCACCTGATAGAGGCAGCTGGTGCCAATGTGCCACCTCCATGTTCATCCTGCAATGGGTCCACTGAGCCACCGGGTATTTCCTGAGCATCTATATGAGCCAGGCGGTGCGCCAGTCAGGGAAAGCCCAGTGACAGGGGTCACACGGCTGGCTTCGTGCACCGCGTCAGTGCTCAGGGTGACAATGGAGGGGGGGCGGTGCCTGGCCAAGGCACCTCTCTCTGGGAAGCGCTCTCTGCTGCTGCTCACTTCCCAGGTTGCACTCATTCCATGACTGTTCCCATGACCCGGGCACCAGCCTCTTCGATTTTGTACCATTTTTTGCTCAAGGTTGGTCTTTAAATCAGCTTTAGAAAAACAAAAAAGAAATGTGTTTAAACAGAAAAATTAATATCAAAGCCCAGGATACATGCCACAAAGAGAAGTTAACTAAACACACACACAGAAAACAACCCTGATTAAATCCCACCGAGACTGGTACTGCTGCAGCCGGGCCGGAGGCCTGCTCTGCTTTGGTGAACTGAATGTCAGCTGTAATGGAGAAATAAGTAACAACTTAAAAATAAACTATAGCCCTAACCAGTGTGGCTCAGTGGATAGAGCGTCGGTCTGCAGACTGAAAGGTCCCAGGTTCGATTCCAGTCAAGGGCATGTACCTTGGTTGCGGGCACATCCCCGGTAGGGGGTGTGCAGGAGGGGGCTGGTTGATGTTTCTCTCTCATCTATGTTTCTAGCTCTCTATCCCTCTTCCTTCCTCTCTGTGGAAAGTCAATAAAAATTTAAAAAAAGTGGTAAGAAGATCTCCATAATCCGGCGACGGGACAGAAGCATTCACGTGTGCGAGGCAGGCAGGGGATTCCAGAGTGAGGGCCACCCTGGCCGGGAGCTTCTGAGAAACAGGCGTGGGCCCAACCCATTTCCTGGAGGCTCTGGGGTCCCGGGAGCAGGAGTTCTGAGCTGGGGGATCCTGGGGAGCTGCCCGGGGGCAAGGGCAGAGCTTGGGGGGAGAGGGGGCAGGAAGACCCAGGGCCCCGCCTCCCACGTCTTCTGGTCTTTCCCAGGAAAGTGACTGCGTAGCTCTTGGTGGGGCCTGGGACTCTGCACTTCAGTGAGACCAGTTTCTCTGGACGATGAACCACGCTTGGGAAACCCTAGGCTCCTGACTGTCACCTGCTTCAGTACCGGGGGTGGGTGAGTCAACAGAGCCCAGCCCTGGGGTTCCCGCGTCTTCCCACGCCCTCCCGGCACTCTGCGCCTCGTCCCAGCACTCGCGGATCACACTCCCTGCTCTAGAGGAAATCACCGAGGTCCAGGCTGTCTGACTGGGACAGACACACAGGAAGGTAAACTGCAGGGGGCACTCCGGTGTGGTCTGCTCCGGGGAGGGCGGGCTTTCTGGGGGACTCGGGAAGGTTCTGGAATGGGTGATGTGGAAAGACCCCGCAGGGTGGAAAGGCCTGTCAGGTGGGTGAGTGGGGAGGGGGGGGTGCGTCTAGAGACAGAGTCATGTGAGATCCAACAAGGGGGTGGTGGTGGCAGGGCTGCATTCATTCCCTTTTACTGTGTCCGGCCTTCTGCATTAGATGTAGTTCACAGAGAGGGAGTTACAAATGCTTCCGCCAGTTTTCATTATTTCTTCTAGTTTTCTGGTCTCCTCGGCCCCTTAGCCCAGAACGCCTGCTGCCCGCGGCTGACTTCTGCGTTTGTCTGGAAGATTGCTGGGCTCTATCTCCCCTCTCTCCCTTCACGCTCTCCAGCGTAGATAATTCCTATGGCTAGCTTCAAGCTCACTGAGCTTTCCCTCTGAACCTCTTCCCTGAAACCTAGCCAGTGAGCTTTTCATTTTGGATACTGAATGTTTCATCCCTGAGAGTTGGATTTGATGCTTTTTCACAGTTTTGACTTTTCTCACATGAGACTGAGGGGTTCTTTACTTAAGCGTGTTTTAAGCAGATGTTTTCCAGTTCTTGCCTGTTAGTTTCACAATCCCAGCTATCTCTGGGTCTGTTTCTATTGACTGATCTTTCCTTCTGGTCTGGGATCACATTTTTCGATTTCTTAAAACCTCCAGTTATTCTGTATTGGATGCTGGTCATTGTGACGTTCTCCTTTTTTGGTCTGGACTTTTTACTTTTATTTTTATTTATTTACATTAGCCTAAGCTGTTATTTTAATATATATATTTTATTGATTTTGTACAGAGAGGAAAGGAGAGAGAGAGAGAGTTAGAAACATCGATGAGAGAGAGTCATCGATCAGCTGCTTCTTGCACACCCCCTACTGGGGATGTGCCCGCAACCAAGGTACATGCCCTTGACCGGAATCGAACCCGGGACCCTTCAGTCCCCAAGCCGACGCTCTATCCACTGAGCCAAACTGGTCTCGGCAAAGCTGTTATTTTATTATTGAGTTGTTGTTTTTTTCTAAATCTTTTTTCTGAGGATCCTTGAACAAAACTGTCTTCCTTGGAAACCAGAAGCTATAAATACATCTAGAGCTGCTCATTTTCACCTTCCCCACCTGAAAGACAAAACCTCCACACAGAGCGGAGGACAGCAAGAAAGCACCCCTCTGTATAGTGCGCTGACACCTGTTTTGACTGTTAACTAAATTACTTGCATGTTTTCAAGCCCCATTAGCGGATCTAGAGTAGCTTTTTAAATTAAATATGCTCTTATGGATTTCAGAGAGGAGGAGAGAAGAGAGAGATAGAAACATCAATGATGAGCATCATTGATATGCTGCTTCCTGCATGCCCGTTACTAGAGATCAAACCCACAACCCAGGCCTGTGCCCAGACTGCAAACTGAACTGTGACCTCCTGGTTCATAGGTTCACCCCAACCTCTCAGCCCCTGAGCCACGCCGGCGGCCAGAGTAGTTTTAAGCCAAAGTCAGCTCAGCCCTCATGTCAGAATGCAGTATGTAGGCTCTCCACTAAATGCCGTAGGTCCATGGTCAGCAAACCGCCGCTCACCAGCCACATTTGGCTCTTTGGCCCCTTGAGTGTGTGGCTCTTCCACAAAAATACCTCGGCCTGGGCAAGTCTATTTTGAAGAAGTGGCATTAGGAGAAGTTTAAGTTTAAAAATTTGGCTCTCAAAATAAATTTCAATGGTTGTACTGTTCATATTTGGCTCTGTTGATTGATGAGTTTGCCGACCATTGCCCTAGGTCTCCTCACCCTCACTGACCACAATCTAAGTGTCTTCCCATGTTATGTGAACTCTGGGAATTGTTCCCTTACACCCAGCAGCTCCTTGTCTTGGTTTGGGGGCTCCGGGGATTTATTATTTATTTGGGGGCTAGCCTCAGAGGACTTTGCTTTATGGCGCAGAGCTCAGCTCAGGTTTGGACTTGGCTCGTGCGCACTCCCACCACACAGCGGGCTTCCTGGGCTTCCTCAGACAGCACCCACTCTCCTGGGCCCAGGGGGCCTGCCTGCCGCTCGCCTAGGCTCCTTCCCTGGTCTGTGCGGGGGCCTGGTGCAGTGGGGGCCAGGCATGGCAGGGATCCCCTTTTCCGCATCCCGCACGAGAGAGAGATGAACGAACTGGCTCTAAGTGGAGGCTGCCAGGGATTGAGAAATAATAGAAAGAAAGAAAGAAAATGCAGAAATAGATTTAAAGCTGGGAGCCAGGTGGGACGCCATTCTCTCTGATGGAGAGGCAGCGACGGTGACCCTGAGACCACAGAGCACATTTATTTTATACCCAAATACCAGGAAGTAACACCAAAACTTAGGGTCAAAGGAGTTTATTTGCATTCTTAAGTAGGCCCTAGTTTGCCTGAATTTATATATCTAGTCCCGCCCCTGCCAACATCTAGGCTGATATGAAGGCCAAGCTGATTACACCGTCCGCCATCTTGGGGAAATGTGTATCTGAGCCTCGGCTCTGCCAGTCGCCTCGGATTCAGATGACAATTTAAGGAAAATGCCCATGTGCCTTCCCAGGCGGCCCTCTGCAGGTCAGAAAGTGCCCTGGCAGCAGCTGGGCATTCACAGGGCCCCCGCATCATCCTTCTCCGCCTGTGCCGCCCAATGTCTGATGGTTTCTTTTGGCTTTCTTCAGTGTCTCAATTTTTTAGAAATTTTTCTAATGGTTTATAAGTCCCAAGGCAGTTCCTTTGCCTTGGCCAGAAGTGTAAGGCAACTCTGATGTAAATGTGAGCATACCTCTCACCTCAGTTAGCACTGAGACGCCTTGGAAGAGTCTCTCTTCCTCATTTCCAGTCAGATCCACCCTCAGGAGTAAGTTACTCATTTATATTTCCCTACTCATTCAGCCACGCATCAAACACTCCCTGAGCCCTGAGTGTTGGCCATACAGCGCTGTACAGGGAGAACAAGAGAGGCAACCACTGCCCTAACCGGTGTGGCTCAGTGGACAGAGCGTCCGCCTGCAGACTGAAGAGTCCTGGGTTCGATTCCAGTCCAGACCTTGGTTGCGGGCACACCCCCAGTAGGGGGTGTGCAGGAGGCAGCTGACTGATGTTTCTAACTCTCTATCCCTCTCCCTTCCATTCTGTAAAAAAATCAGGCTCCATCCCCAGTAGGGGGCGTGCAGGAGGCAGGCGATCAGTTTCACTCTCACATTGATGTTTTTCTCTCTCCCCCTCTCCCTTCCTCTCTCTCTAAAAAAATTAATTTGAGAAATTGTAAAAATAGAAAAAAGATGGGGCAGTAGCAAAAAGGAAATGAGCTCTCTGCCGTGTCATTGGCAGTTGTTTCCCTTGATGGGCAAGACCTCAGTGTATTTAAAATCCATTGCATCTTGAGCTAGCTGACGGAGCATTAAACCCTGGAGCAATGGGGCTTGTCCTGGGGGTGGGAGTGGCCAGGGAGGGGTTGATGGGGGAAAAGGAGACATATGTGATACTTTAAACAATAAAATAAACAAGTAAGCAAACAAATAAACGAATAAATAAATGCAGAAGAGAGAGGTATAGGGCCCTGAGATGGAGGTGAGGGCTGCTTCTGGCTCCAGGAGGAGGGTTGATGGAGGGAGAGGAGGGTGGAGGAGGGGAGGGAGGTGGTGAGGAGGGGTGGGGGAGGGAGAGGTGCTGGGGAAAGTAGGGTATGTCTTTGGGGGAGGAGGTTGAGCTGGTTCCTTTTCTGAGGGGCTCTCTTCAATGGGGGGTAAAAGGCAAGGTCACCTGGGGTGTGTGTCTGTGTGTGTGTGTTTGGGGAGGGAGCCCATGCTCAGGACATGGAGAGGGCTGAGACGCTCCCCACAGGCAGTGGCAGTGAGTGACGGGTGCCATGGCAGCAGCAGAGGAAGACTGTGGGCCAGAGGGCCTTGCCACTGTCACAACCGCCAAGGCCCAGGTGTGGAGGGGTTTGGGATGAAGGGAAGCCTTTGACACCCAAGCGGGACTTGAAGGCTGAGGAGAGCAGGGGTGGGACCGAGTGAAATGCGACCTTCCCAGGAAACGAGACGTCCACGGGCCCAGGGAGGAGGACTGAGGTGCCGGGTGCCCGGGCCCCTCCCAGGCCAGTGGGAGCCGGAGGAATCCGAGTGGGAGAGTGACGCATGAGGCCTGCATCTGGGAAGCTCAGCCGTCTGCGGGCGGAGGGTGACGAGGCCAGTGGGGCTGAGCGGTGGAGACAATGGCAGGTGGCCCGAAGGGGTGGCGGCGGCAGGGAGGGGTGCAGATGGGGCAGGCACGGGGAGGACAAAGTGTCCCTGTCACCCTGACTGCAGAGCCCCAGGCCGCAGCTCAGGCTGGGAGAGAGGATGCCGGGAGACAGAAGGGCAGCCCTGAGGCCAGAGCTCGGGGGAGAGGCCGGTGGAAGGGGGTGGGAGCTGCCTGCAGCCTGGGCTGAGCATGTTTTCGGGAGCAGAAGGACCTGCCTCTGGGTCCTCGGCCATGGAAGCCCTTTGAGGCCACCGCCCTGAGGCCCAGAGAGCACCAGCCACGTCCTGAGCTCACATGGAGGCCGGCCATAGCAGGAGGACAGGCCAGGCCGTTCACCAGCTGAGCCCAGAAGGGCGACCAGTCCAGGCTGGCCTCCCGCCCAGCCCGGGCGTCGCACACAGCAGGCCTGGGGCACAGAGCCAGACGTCCTCCAGCGGGGCCACGTCTGCTGATGGCGAGGAGACGCTCTGGGAGGCAGAGCCGGTGTTAGCAGGTGTCCCTGGGGGCCCCCAGCCCCCCACCTCCCGGAGACAGGTGCTCTGTGCTGCCCCACCCCAGGCCCCAGGGACCTCTGCCCAGGGCGCCGCTGGCCGTCTCTCCTTCAGCCTCGTCCCTGCTCAGTTACACACACCAGGGGCATGCCTGTCCCTTCCCGCCTCCTGTGCCCACTGTGGGCTCCGTACAGACTGTCTCACCTCCTCCCGGGGCCGGGGCGTGGGCGGGAGGAGGCCACGCAGTGCACAGGGGATTGCACTGGCTGCTCCTCAGACACGGCGCATGGCGGGTGGCGCGGGAACGTGTGGACTTGCTTAGGCTCTGCCTCTGGGTCGGCACCTGGTCCACTCACTCATGGTCAAGTGGTCAGTCATTACGATCCACGCTGGCCAGCAGACCCCAGCCCATCAGGGGGTCCTGCAGGCCCACGTTCCCCTATGGCCTCCCGAAGACCCTGGCCTGTCACGGAGCTCATCACAGGGCTGAGTGCCGTGGTCCTCCCTCCTCACTGCCCTCCTCGCTGTGCAGACACTGGCCCAGGCCCTGCCAGCTCCGGGTCACGCACCGGCTCCAATACTGTGCTCTCCTCGCCTCCGGCCGCTCCAGGTGAGTAAAGCAATGGTGACAGCACAGCTGCCCGCACCGTCCTTGGAAATGCCATTGGCATTGAGGCAGGCCCTGCACCCACCCTCCAGGGCCCCACAGCCCGGAATCAGCTGCACGCTGCTGGGCTGATTCTGCAGCCTGTCTCCCCTTTCCCCCCTCTGCCCCCCCCAGTCCCGCCCCTCTCCTCCAGCCTCTGTGGGGCTGAGATTCCGAGTCCTGGAATCTGCTGACTGTCCTGCTTGTCCCCATTCAATTGCTCGCTGGGTGGAGGGCTGCATGGCCTCTGGTTCAGGGGCCAGCAGCCCGGCTTACCTCCCCTCCGCGTCCTTCCCTCTCTTGCAGACTTACTTCATTCCCAAATGGCACCTTCCTTTTACCAACTTTTCCTAGTGACTAGCCTCTGGGCTGCGATGTATGGTGTGTCCCCACCCAGCGCCCCCTCAGCGGGGGGCCTCCCGGCCTCCCAGGTGGCCGCCAGCAACACCGCCTTCGCCCTCCGCCTGTACCGGAGGCTGGCGCTGGGCGCCCCGGGCGAGAACGTCTTCTTCTCCCCGGTGAGCGTCTCGGCCGCGCTGGCCATGCTGTCCCTGGGCGCCCGCGCGGCCACCAGGCGCCAGCTGCTCCGGGGCCTGGGCTTCGACCCCGCGCGCCTGCCGGAGGCGGCCGTGCAGCAGGGCTTCCAGCGCCTGGTGGGCGCGCTCGGTGCCCCGCGCGCGGGCCTGGCCCTGAGGATGGGGAGCGCCGTCTTCGTCAGCAAGGAGCTGCCGCTGCGGGCCGGCTTCCGGGATGGCGCCCGGCGGCTGTATGGCGCCCAGGTCTCCTCCGTGGACCTCTCCAGCAGCTCCGCCGCCCGGAGGAGGATCAACAGCCTCGTGGAGAAGGAGACCCAGGGGAAGGTTGTGGACCTGATCCGGGACCTGGAGCCCCAGGCCGCCATGGTCCTGGTGAACTACATCTTCTTTGACGGTAAGACACGGAGAGGCTGGTTTGGATGGTAACGTTGTTCCTCCCCAGTCCGGTCAGGTAAGCCAGCTGGACGGACGCGGGACGGCCGGGAGCAGGGGCCCACGGTGGGACTGGCTTTGGGACCAGCTGGGTGCATGACCTTGGCCATCCCGGTTTATCAAGTACAACGGGCTCCTTCGCTCCGTCTGTGTGTGGCCGGATTGTGTCCTGGGGGCTCACATCAGGCTCCTGGGCAGCCCACGGGAAATTTTTTTCTGGAAATGACCTTGGGAGAAAGGACCGTATCTCCTGGCCCTGCCTGTAACTTTTCTGTTTGAAAAAGTTACTATTGTCAGTTTCTTTAATAGATATATTCCCATTGTGTACTACTCCTTGTGGGAGTTTTGGCAAATCACGTCTTTCAAGGGATTGGACCATTTCATTGGTTATCGCCGTGGTGGGCACAGAGCTGTTCACAGCGCTCCTTTATTCTCTTCCTCACGTCCACAGGCTCTGGAGTGGCGTTCCTTCTTTCACTCCTGATGTCACCGCTTTTATTCCTGAGTGTGGTCCATACTTAGTTCCTCTATAAGCCAAATACGTTTTGTTGTAAAGGCTGGATTTTTAAAATACTGTAACGTGGCAGCTCTGAAATTCCGATTCTCACCCCCTGCCAAGGGTTTGTCTCATGGCTTGTGGCAGGAACTGTGTTTGGTGCTTTTGCCGAACTAGTTTTTAGTCTGTTCTTGGTCATGTGTGGCCGCTGACGTCTCCTCTTGGTTATTGAGATGCTCAGCTATGACTGGGCAGAGGTTTCTGAGATGCCTGGCACACACAAGCCTCCCATCTCTGCAGAGGCCTTTGTGTGTACAGTGGGCATGCCATCAACACCCATCAAGGCAGCTCATAACTCTAAGTCCCCATTCAGTTTCTGTTTGTGCCAGCCTTCAAGGGCCCCTGGAGGTAAGAGCTTACAGCCGTCCATGTAGCGTTACACGTGTTCGTTTCACACATCCATGTAGCGTTACACGTGTGCACCGGAGCTTTTCAGTTTCCATGGACTTCTCTTTCCTTGGCTTTTTCTTCTAGATTTTTTATTCGTCTGTTGTTTGTCCCATCTGCTATCCTGCTCCAGGCAACTGAGAAGCGGAAGCACTTGCCTTTAAGTGCTCCTCACAAAGGCTGCCTGGCCTGGGGGACACGTGCTTTTCCGCTGAGTGAGCCCCAATCCACTGGCCAGTGGGGTCTCCCAGGAACCATTACAGTCCAATCATTGTGAGCCCTTGGGAATGAAGCTTGGAGACTTCTTCCTGTCTGTTCCTCTCCCCCAGGCACTCGGAACACAGTCTGCTCAGCTAGAGAGAGGAGGGTGAGAGTAATACAAGTTAAAATGCCACACAGTTTACTGTTCTCATGGAAATTCGGCCATTTTTCTTGAATGGTCTCTCCCAGGTTACCGGGAGCCCTTGCTGAATTCCCCGAGTTCCGCAGAAGCCGGCTCTGGCTGTTTCTGCCGCTCTCCTGCTGCCTTTACGGCAGGGTGACTATGCAGAGGCCCTCACCCTGCACTTTTCAAATGCCACCTCCCCCACCACCCTCTGTCTGTCCTAACAAGCCCTTTGGTTAATCGATGGCTATCTCCAGCCTCAGAAAGCCGCACAATTTGTCAGCGCCGGTAACCCTCTTTGACTAATTTTCCCAAGGAAATGGTGTTTTGCACTGGTTGAGCTCCCAAGCAGACCCAATAGGACAGCTTGCCAGTTAAAATACCACACAGCTGACCATTCTTACAGACATGTAGCTGTTTTTCTTCAATAAATGGCTTCTCAGTGAGCCGAAGGCAGTGGGTTAGCTTCCAGAGTTGTAAAACTGGTCATTTTAGCCACTGTGGGGAGTTTCCTCTCTGTCTTCATGCTCTGCCTTTCACCTCAGTAATGTAAGGTGACCAGACGGCCCGCTTTTGGCGAGACAGTCCCGCTTTTGAACAATTTGTCTTGCTTCCTGCGGCGTTATAGAAAAGTCCCGATTTTTGGAAAGAATCTTACACCGATGGCGCTGTGACCCAGGACTCTGCTTCTCTCTCTGTGCAGCCCAGTGGGAGAAGCCCTTCAACCCTGCGTACACGAGTAACATGTACCCGTTCGTGGTGGGCAGGACCACGGTGAGGGTGCCCATGATG
The DNA here is from genome assembly GCF_014108245.1 of Pipistrellus kuhlii. NCBI lineage: Eukaryota > Metazoa > Chordata > Mammalia > Chiroptera > Vespertilionidae > Pipistrellus > Pipistrellus kuhlii. The sequence continues at coordinate 930,049 of NW_023425590.1, read as the reverse complement.
CACCAGGTGGAGCAGTTTGCCTTCGGGGAGGACCCGGAGCTGAACTGCTCGGTGCTGCAGATGGACTACCGGGGGGGCGCCGCGGCCCTCTTCGTGCTGCCCCGCCCCGGCGGGATGCGGCAGCTGGAGCAGGCCCTGTCCGCAGCCACCCTGGCCAAGTGGAGCCGCTTACTCAGGAAGAGGTGGGCACCTGTGGCTGTTGGCTGGGGCCCGAGGCAGGGGACGGGGAGCGTCCGAGGATGAGCAGAGACCGCGAGGCAGCTGAGCGAGCATCTCCCCTGCAAAGCGAGCACCGCCGGCTGCAGGCAGGGCGCGGCGCCGGGCGTGAGTTCTCACTGAGCTTCACGGGCCCCTGGCGGGTGAGGAGAGCTGTCCCCCCCTCACAGGCCCGGAAACAAAGGCCCCCGAGGGGGAGTGAATTACCCAAGGCCACGGCGCACCCTGCCTCTGAGGACTGTTCTGAAACTGCAGCCGCTCCGTGCCGGTGGAGCCCACCCCCTCCGCCACCAGGCTGGCGCATGCCAGGGCAGCTTCCGTAAAGACAGACAAACCCCATCACAAATGAGGGTGATAACATCACTGAGCTCAGAGGATGCTGAAAAGATAAAACGAGTTCCTTTTTACCAAGGGCTGAGCAGAATGCCAGGGAGAGAGTAAGTGTCCAGTCGATGTCAGCTATGATAGCATTATGATCAGTTCTGTGGTTATTATGGGGAGGATCCAAGGATGCCAATCATAAGATAAAAAGGAGTCTTACGTCTGACCTCTTAGCAATATCATCCAGGAGGAGAGAAAAGACTGGATCGGAGGTACTGTAGTTCAGAAAAGACAAAGGTCAATGCCAGGGCGGGGCAGGCAGAGTGCTGAGCAGCTTCTGAGCAAAGCGAGGTGACTTCCAGCTGGGGCTGAGGGGAGCCTGCAAGGAGGCGGCGGTTTGCCCCACAGGAATGAGAGAACAGGAGGGTGAGGGAACTCACAGGGGCTGGGAAAAGGCCTGCTGGCAAAGGGAGCAGCACTAGGAAGGTGTGAAGTGGGGGCTCGAGAGACACTGCAGAGTGTTTCTCAGATTTCTTCGGTTCGTAGCTTGCAACCGGGGCTGGATGGAGGCAGAGGAGCCAGCGTGGGGGTGTCCTTAAAGAGACAGGGCAGAGAGAGGAGGAAGCTGGCCAAGCCAGCCAGTGCAGGACACAAGGCAGGGAAGCGAGAGCTGCCCACTGTGCTCAGGTACAAAGAACCCACCAGTGAGCAGCACCACCCTCTGTGCTTCCCTTTCTGTGCCTTGTTAAGCACACGCCTGGGCAAAGCACTAACAGTAAGCTTTCCCACCACTGACACGGACAGGACGTTCCTGAGTGTGCCTGAGGCAGTGCCTGGCACACAGTATGTTCACTCCTGGTTCAGGGACACTATGCCAAGGGGGGCAGGCAAGCGCCAGACCCAGGGCTGTGCTAACATAGCAGCCAGCAGCCACGTGTGGTTATTAGATTTAAGTTAATGAAAATAAACTTAAAAATGTAGTTTCTTCTTGGCCCTAGTTGCATTTTAATTGCTCCATCGCCACACGTGGCTGGTGGCTGCCGTACGGACACCACGGACAGAGGATATTCCCAACTGTGCAGGAAGTTCTATTGGACTTGGCTGCCCACAAGGGTCAGCAGCGTCTGTCTCCGGAAGGGCTGGGGGTGGCCTCTGGCCTGGGAGGAAGGCTCCCTGCCATCACTGCTTGGCCTCTGCCACAGGGTCCCGGGTTGAGGACCCTTCTCTGCCCTGCCCCTCCCTCTCTAGGGGCCTGTTTGCCCTCTCTGTCCTCCTCAGGGCTGGGCGTGCTCCCCTTCAGCTCAGCCTGGCTGGCTGACTGGCACCTGCTGGCCCTTCAGCAGCAGCCAGCAGGCCCTCGCGGGAGCAGAGTCTCCTGAAACGCCACCGGGAACAGCTGGGACCGGGCCTGTGCCCTCACCTCTGCCTTTCCCTCCTCCCAGGTGGATAGAGGTGTTCATCCCTAAGTTTTCCACTTCTACCTCCTATGACCTGGAGACCGTGCTCCCCAAGATGGGCATCCAGGACGCCTTTGACCAAAATGCCGATTTTTCTGGAATCGCCAAGAAAGGCTTCTTGAAAGTTTCCAAAGTGAGTTGGTCAATGAGAAGATTCGCATCGAAGCCCGAGTGGAAAGGGCCCCTAGAGACCCACTGCTCGAGTCACTCACCCCCTGACCCGGAAACAGAGTCGCCAAGAGGCGAAGAGACTTGTCTGTGGCCGAGACAGGCCACATGGCATGGCGGCCCGGCCTGCCGCTCCGTGGCCATCACACCTCCCACACGCCATTACCCCTCACTGGACAAGTGTTGGGCGGCAGTCCCCTGAGAACAGCCCCGCCTGCACCTGCTGCAGATGAGCAGGTGCCCGGCATTGCCCCCCACCTCCCCGGAGCCCAGGCCCTCACACCGACCCGAACGTGGCTGCCCACGGGCATTAGTGCCCTGTGATGTCAATCAAGAAAGAAAAATAGTAAGAGAGGGAGCTGACCTCCAGAGTGTAGGATATTGGACCTAACCATTCATATTTCTGATTCTCTTAAAACAAATCATTGAGCCCAATTCCCAAGTAGTCAGACCAAACCTCTACACACGATGGGCACTGGGCCGTGAGCACCCTTTACGTGCAGGGCACCGTCCAGGTTCCCCATGGACCCCTCGCTTCTCGTCCCCCTGGGTTACCGAACGCCTGTCTGCATGTGTTTCTGACCCCTCACCTAACGTTTATTCTCCTAACAGATTACAATGCTCAGGAGTGGCCCTGGGCCACTGAACAGGCCCTTTGTCACTGGTGTCCAGGGAAGGAGTACAGATTCCACAGGATATGATGGGCAGCTCGGGCCGGGTGGTTCAGTGGGTTGGAGTGTCATCCCATACACCAAAAAGGCTGTGGGTTTGGCTCCTGTACAGGAACCTAGGTTGTGGGTTCAACTCCCTGGCAAGGGGTACTTGGGAGGTAGTAGTCTCTCTATCTACCCCCCTCCTCTCTCTCTAAATCAATAAACATGTGGTTGGGTGAGGATTAAAAACATGATGAGCACTAGGGACCCATGTGCACACACGAAAACAATGACTGTAGCTGCTCGGAGGTCCAGGCCTGAGGCTGAGCGGAGCAGGAGCCCAGTGTAAGGGCCTCTTGGCCACAAGAGGCGTAGAGGCGGTAGTCAGCCACACCCCGCTGCCATGGCCCCGCCCGGCTGCGGCCATCAGTGTGGCAGGCACACTTCCTGGATCTCCTTCAATTCGCCACAGCCCGTGGGACGCATGCAGTTATTACCGTCCTTCCGTCCATCTGGAGAGTGAATAAATAGCTTGCCACCATGCATGGCGGAATGGGACTCACACCTAGGTCTATCTGGGCTGTACTGGTAACCAGCCAACTCCATGCCTGAGACCACGGCAAACCTCCGGCCAGGCATTAGGCCTCTAGGGGGAGGGGGACAGCGGGGGGAGCAGAGGTGTCCCCATTCCCAGGCAAAACACCAAAGCCTGGTATTTTTAAACCACGTGGGCGTCTGTTTTTCCCTCGGCAGGTGGCCCACCAGGCGGTGGTGGAGGTCAGCGAGGCGGGCACCAAGGCCGCGGCGGCCACGGCCACCCAGCTCACCACCCGCTCCAAGGACAGCTCCCCCCGCACCGTCTGCTTCAACAGGCCCTTCCTGCTGCTGATCGCCAGCAGGGCCGCGCAGACCACGCTCTTCCTGGGCAAAGTGCAAGACCCCACCCGGTTCCCGGCGGGGAGAGGCCTTCCGCGGAGGACACACAAACAGGCCACGTAACGGCGCACCGGAAATGCACAGGCCGCGGCTCACTGCGCTGTGGGACCCAGCGCGGGCCCACGGCGGGCCCACGGCGGGCTCTCACACGATGGTAGGCGTAGCAGACCCCCGGGCCTGGCCCAGGTGTCCTTGGGTGTGACCTTGAGCGTCCACGGCTCCCACCTGGGCTTAGCTGTGCCTCACAGTCAGTCAGCCTGGGAGGGCGGAGCTGTCCCCCGAGGGCTCTCCATGGGAACCACTGCGCCAGCCCCGCCAGCTTCCTCCTGCTGCCTGGCTGCGATTAAACACTCTTCCCAACAGCCGTGTGTTCGTTATAAAGAGGACACGTGCTCTCTGTGAGACGTTAGGAGAATGCAAAAGTAGACAAAGACATAAAAGCCACTGCATTCGTCACCTAAAGACTCTCTCATAAACAAGTATTCATCTGGTTCTAGCATGGCTCTAGAACTGGGGACCCACGGTGAGCAGGTCCATGATCCACTTTATGGGCTCTTGGGAGAGGGGAGGGGAGGGAGGGAAAGGAGAGAGAGGGGAAGGGGAGGGGAAGGGAGGGAGGGAAGGAGAGAGAGGGAAAGGGGAGGGGAAGGGAGGGAAGGGGAGGGGGGGAAAGGGGAGGAAGGGGAGGAACTTTCTCTGTTTTCTGAATTCCCTCCCGGCTTTTCCCTGCACACGGACTCTGAGTATTTGAAGTCTCAGGGGAGCACTGAGTGGGCAGAGGTGAGGGCCTTGGCTGGTCAGAGAGAGGGCAGACTGTCCCTGAGTGGCCCCAGCACCCGGTTACGGCATCCAGTGAAGTTCACAGGCCTCGGTTTCCCTTCGGTAAAGTAGGGACGACTGTGCCTCTCACACCCCTTTTCTCCGTTTACTGGGCAACTCTCGCCCACATCACCGCATGAGTCTAAGGGGCACGGCAGGGTGGACTGGGTCAGTCCCATGTGCTGTGCACGCCGACAGGCGCAGGCTGAGTTAGCAACTCGCATTCCCAGACGAGGGTGCTGCTTAGAGACCGCTGCCCGGAGCTCACAGCGCCTGCAAAGGATGAACAGCAACCTCCCTGACGCCTGCCTTCAGCAGTGCAGGCCAGCGGGTCAGAGGGCCAGCGGGCAGCACCGTGTCAGAGGGCCAGCCGTGAGCACCCGTGTCAGAGGGCCAGCCGTGAGCACCCGTGTCAGAGGGCCAGCCGTGAGCACCCGTGTCAGAGGGCCAGCCTGCAGCACCGGGTCAGAGGGCCAGCCTGCAGCACCGGGTCAGAGGGCCGCCCAGCAGCACCGGGTCAGAGGGCCAGCCTGCAGCACCGGGTCAGAGGGCCAGCCTGCAGCACCGGGTCAGAGGGCCGCCTGCAGCACCGGGTCAGAGGGCCGCCTGCAGCACCGGGTCAGAGGGCCGCCCGGCAGCACCGGGTCAGAGGGCCGCCCAGCAGCACCGGGTCAGAGGGCCGCCTGCAGCACCGGGTCAGAGGGCCAGCCTGCAGCACCGGGTCAGAGGGCCGCCCAGCAGCACCCGTGTCAGAGGGCCAGCCGTGAGCACCCGTGTCAGAGGGCCGCCCAGCAGCACCGGGTCAGAGGGCCGCCCAGCAGCACCGGGTCAGAGGGCCAGCCTGCAGCACCGGGTCAGAGGGCCGCCCAGCAGCACCGGGTCAGAGGGCCAGCCTGCAGCACCGTGTCAGAGGGCCGCCCAGCAGCACCGTGTCAGAGGGCCGCCTGCAGCACCGGGTCAGAGGGCCGCCCAGCAGCACCGTGTCAGAGTCCCCGCCAGTCCAGCGGGTCCAGATTACACTCGCCGTCTGCAGCCGGCGCGGAGGGCGGGATGGACACTGGGGGAAAGAGGCGCCTTGCTGTCTGCTGTGCATGGTCTTCACCCGGTTCCGGGAACTGGCCGGACAAATATTGACCCGGCCGCTGTGACCACACACCAGTCTCCTGTGGTCAGAGGCCGCGCAGCACGCAGGACCAGGCCCGGCCGTGCCTCTGTGAGTCCATGCGCGGGGACTGAGGGCAGGTCCCTCTCTCTCTCTCTCTCTCTCTCTCTCTCTCTCTCTCTCTCTCTCTCAGCAGGGATGGGAGGGCCGAGTCCCCCTAAAGGAGAAACGCCATCATGTACTCTTCTAAGGTTTGAAGGAGGAAGCTCAGGTTTTGAATAGCCTCTGTGAGGAAGTTGGCTTCCACATTTCTGAGAGGAGCCCCAGTGCTGCTGGCAGCCAGACGGGCAAACAGAACAACACGGCCCCAAGCCCAGCACCTGTCCTAGGAGCCCTGTGGCTTGAAAGGGCCCCTGGGAGCTAGTCTGAGTCTGGCCGCTCCTTCTCCCACAGGGGCCCTGCCCCATCTCGGTGTCTCCATGTGCCTGCCCAGCAGGGGTGCTAATGCCCGTGGCTGAAGGCTCTCCGCCAATGGCAGGGCACGCAGCAGGCATTTCTCAGTGGCATCTGGGCAGGACCGCTCCTCGGCACCCAGGAAGCCGGCGTTTCAGAGCGCCCTGTCTCCCGCTGCACCCCTGCCCCATCTGAGATGGCCCCAGACCCCCCCCTCCGCACTCCCCTCCCCTGCACGGAGGACACCTCCTGAGGCCCCCCCACGAACACACGGGCCGGGAGCACACGGCAGCTACTGAGGGAGCGCTGCGGTCCGCTGGGCTCTGGACGGGGGCGGCAGGTTGGGGTCACCCCGCTCGGCGGAGGGAGAGGCGCGCACTGCGCACGCTCCTGTGCCCTGCGCCGGCGCCAGGCCACTGCGGGTCCTGGCAGCCCAGGTGGCCGCCCGGAGGCGGGCATTGCCATTTGCATTTTGCACGCGGGTTCCTCTGGCTGGGAGAGGCTCCTTGGCAGGTGTCACTCAGTGAGTGGCTGCGGGGCCTTGATCCAGACCCAGGCCCTGGCGGTGGCCTGTCCCCTTTGGGAGTCCGGGACGCCTGGAGAGGAGGTAGGAATGGTGGTCCACTCCTCGGGGCAGGGAGAAAAAGGCCCTGGCAGTTTCGTCATAGTTGTATTTCCTATTTCCCCCTCGAGCAGACCAAATTTTCAACTACTCTATCCCTCTCAAAAGAAAGTGCATGGTGAGCAGAGAGGGTGGTTAGTGGGTGGTTAGCAGAAAGGATGGTTAGGGGGTATTTAGCAGAGAGGGTGGTTAGCAGAGAGGGTGGTTAGTGGGTGGTTAGCAGAGAGGGTGGTTAGGGGGTATTTAGCAGAGAGGGTGGTTAGTGGGTGGTTAGCAGAGAGGGTGGTTAGCAGAGAGGGTGGTTAGTGGGTGGTTAGCAGAGAGGGTGGTTAGCAGAGAGGGTGGTTAGCAGAGAGGGTGGTTAGTGGGTGGTTAGCAGAAAGGATGGTTAGGGGGTATTTAGCAGAGAAGGTGGTTAGCAGAGAGGGTGGTTAGGGGGTGGTTAGCAGAGAGGGTGGTTAGTGGGTGGTTAGGGGGTGGTTAGCAGAGAGTGTGATTAATCAGCCGCAGCGGCTGAGCTGCAGACAGGCCATGGCCTTGGAGCCAGGCAGCCTCTGACCAGCACAGCGTTTCAACATCACTGACCGGGCGGCTGCCTTCATTTCCTGACGCTGGCCTGGGGTTCGGGGGGCACTGAGGGCTCTGTAAGCACCTGCAGAAATACGGTCTCCCACACACCGTGCGCTGGCAGTCTACCCAGAGGCCACTGGTCTGGGCAAATGGCACGCGGGTGCTGGTGAGGACACCCCCCAATCAGGACAGATGGACAGGCCGGCCAGGATGGACAGGGCGGTGCTCTCCTCTTTGTGGGCGCGGAGGCTGGCGGCCGCTGTGCTGTGAGACGGGGTGTGGAGACCCCAGAGGGGAGGGGCACTAGATGGGGCAGCTTCCCTCAAGCTGAGCCGCGCGGGGCTGGAGCAGGGCGCTGCTCTGCCTCCGCTGGCCCTCAGCGTGGAGCTGCAGCGGGAGAGGCGCTGGACAGAGGCCTCTGCGTCACAGCCCAGGACCACAGGCCAGACGGCCTCAACCACAGGAATGCACTGTCCCCTGGTTCTGGAGCCAGAATGCCAAGGTCAAGGTGTGGGCAGGGCTGGTCCTTCTGGAGCTGGGGACGCCGAGCGGGCCTCTCTGAGCCTCTGGCTGCTGCTGAGACGCCTGGCTTCCCGGGCTGTCCACCTCTGCCTCCCTCCCCCAGCGTCCTCCAAATGTGGCCAGCTCTGTTCCCCTTGTTGTCAGGACGCGGTCTGACTGGGTCAGGGCCAGCAATACTCACTGCCACCACGTCCTAAATGTCCCCTCACGAGTTCTGAGCATCATCCTCATCTCGTTAAAGCTCGATGGAGTGGAGGAATGAGTGGAAAGAAGGGAGAAAGGGGAGGGACGGAGGGAGGGAGGGAGGGAGCCATGGAAGTTGCTTTTATAACCCAGAATCCTGTTCTCAGCAGCATCCTGTAACGTATCAATGTGCAGAGCAGATAAAGGGCCCCCATCTGACTGAGGCTTGGGGGAGTGTCCTGAGCCCGGCTGCTCGCCCTCCCTCCCCCTCCGCAGGGCCCCCCAGACCCTGTGGGACAGTCTGGATGGGAGGTTTGCGGGGGGAGCAGTGGGGAGCGGTGACGTCATTTAGAGAGTGCCGTGTTGAACCCCTTGTTTCCAGAGGATGGAGCCGGCCTGGCTGTGGCTGCTGGGAGCAGGGATCCTGGCCTCCGTCCATGGAGACAAGAGTCCGGGGCTGCCTCCAGCCCCCGGGGGTGGGCTCCCGGAGCCAGCGCCCGCCTACCACCGAGTCACACCCACCATCACCAGCTTCGCCCTGCGCGTGTACAAGCAGCTGGCCGCGGAGAGCCCGGGCAACATCCTCTTCTCCCCGGTGAGCGTGGCCAGCGCCCTGGCCCTGCTCTCCCTCGGGGCCCGAGCGGACACCTCGGCCCAGATCCTGCAGGGCCTGGGCTTCAACCTCACGGAGACCCCGCCGGCCAGCGTCCACCGCGGCTTCCAGAGCCTCATCCACGCGCTGGACCTGCCCAGCCCCAAACTGGAGCTGAAAGTGGGCCACGCCCTGTTCCTGGACAGGCAGCTGAAGCCGCGGCAGCGCTTTCTGGACGCCGTCAGGGAGCTGTACGGGGCCTCCGCCTTCTCGGTGAACCTCACAGACTCTGCGGCGGCCCGGAGGCACATGGACCACTACGTGCGGAAGCAGACGTACGGGCAGGTGGTGGGCTGCCTGCAGGACCTCAGCGAGGACACGCCCATGGTGCTCCTGAACTACATCTTCTTCAAAGGTGAGTGCCAGCCTGGCAACCGGTCCTCCGCCTCGGCCCCGCCCTCCAAGCCACCATCCTAAAGTCACAGCTGTTTTTAGGGCGGCGACCCCTGCATCCCATATAATGAAAGGCTAATATGCAAATTGACTAAATGGCTGGTCGTTATGACCCGCACTGACCACCAGGGGACAGACGCTCAAAGCAGGAGCTGCCCCCTGGTGGTCAGTGCACTCCCACAGGGGGAGTGCGGCTCAGCCAGGAGCTGGGCTCACGGCTGAGGAGCACGGGGGTGGCAATGCTAAGGATTTCCGACTGCCGGCTTAGGCCCACTCCCAGCAGGGGCTCCTGGACTGCGAGAGGGCACAGGCTGGGCTGAGGGACCTCCACCCCCGAGTGCACAAATTTCATGCACTGGGCCTCTAGTATTTTAATAATGTTCTTATATCACTACTTCTTCATTTGCAAATATTTGGTTTCTCTTGCCATGTTTTTTTTCCTATTCTATTTTTATTCTGATTCTTTTTGTTACACTTAGTCTCGCTTTTCTATTAATCGTTTAATTTTAGAAAAATATTTTATTTATTTATATATATATTTTTTATTTCAGAGAAGAATGAAGAGGGAGAGGGAAATAGAAACATCAATGATGAGAGTCATCGCTCAGCTGCCTCCTGCATACCCCCTACTGGGATTGAGCCCACAACCCCGGCACATGCCCTAACTGGGAATTGAACTGTGACCTCTTGGTTCATAGGTCAACGCTCAACCACTGAACAACAGTGGCTGGGCAAATATTTTATTATTTATATTATTATTATTTACTTCAAACTACAAAAATATACAAAAAATAATATAAAACCATCATTCATTCCTCCCACCAAGAATGAGCACATTAGCATTTTACCATTTGACTCAGACTTTTTAAAAATATGATAAAGTTCAATCTCTTATTAATGCTTTCCTAATCCCCTTTTCTTCCCTCTGTCCCTCCCGAAGGCTGGCACTGGCCTCGGGCGGGTGTGTCCTCCTCACCTCCGTGCGCTCCCTGAGCTCATTAGGGTGTGTACATCTTCTGTGACACACTGTGTGTGTAACGATTTCACCCAGACGCTCTTGTCCAGTGTACATTATCTCACACTTATGTTTTAGTGTCATTACCATGTCGTGATTTATATGGACAATTTTGACTGTTGCATTGAACATGTCACACTTTTAGGATTTTTTTTTTTTAGTTCAGTTATTTCCTGCATTCGTACATATATCTTTATACCTTTCAGCCTTTTGTGTTTTTCCCTCATGTTTTTTCCTGTTCCGAGGCCCCACCCATGACCTGCTTACACTCAGTCATGCCGATGGAGGCTCCTCGTGGCGGGGACGGCTTCTCAGCCTTCCCTTGCTTCTCATGGCCATGCCGACGGGAGGAGCATGGCAGGGGGTGGGCAGAACACCCCTCAGGGGGGACTTGTGTGATGTGTTTCCCATGAGGAGGGCTGGGGGGGCGGACTCGGGCGGGTTATGAGAAGAGACAGTTCCCTGCAGGCAGGGCTGCACGTGGTTGTGGATGAGGAAAAGGCCGTCACAGCTCAGGGGGAAACGCACTCTGCAGGAGGAGGTGTGGCGCCTGGCTTGCAGGGACCCTCGCCCAGACATGGGCAGTGGCGGAGGCTCTGGGAGAGGAGGAATCTAAGGTGGACGTGAGGAGTGAGCCTCTGGGAACGGGGGGAAACATCAGAAGCTGCAGGAGGGGCGGAGAGAAGGGCTTTCAGAAGAGACAGCAGCATAGGCAGACGCCTGAGCTAGAGAGACACCACGCGCTCTCAGGAGTGAAGCACACCGGCCGGACTGACACAGAGGGTGTGGGGCATGGCTGGGCAGTGCGAGAGCTGCGGGAGAAGATGAGCCGGAGCTGTGCCGAGTCCTGGTCTGTCTCTGGGACCCAGGGTTCCCGCACAGCTGGGAGAGGGCGGGGCAAGCCCACATCTGCTGGGAGGAAGACCAGTGTGGCTGCAACGTGGAAAATGGGGGAAAGTGAGGCTGGAGAGACAAGGCAGGGCGCTCTTAAAGTGGAACCGAGTGAGAAAGAGGGTGGCCTTGGATACGGCTGCGGCTGCGGGGAGAGGACCGGCGACACTTGGTCATTGGTTGGGAGTGGACAGCGGGGACTGGACAAGCCAGCCCCTCCCCCTTCGCCAAGGCCAGGGCTTTCAAGAGGCCAAGTCAGGACAGGCTGTGAGTGGAGACTGTAGCGAGAGAGATGATACCACAGCTGGATGGGACCACGAGCACCGGATTCTGCATGCCTAACTGTGCCTGATGGGGCTTCTGCATTATGCATTTCAGTTATTAACGGAATTCTTCCCTTGTTCCAGTCTGAATATTAGGGAGTTGGGAGGGAGGGGGTGACCCCCGTCTTCTTTGTTGAAGATTGTTGTCTGCAGGCAGCTGGACGGGGGCTCTGCTTGCAAACATGAGCTGTGGGGCCAGAGGCAGCCTTGATTTCGGCTCCGGCACTGAGTGGGTCTGTACATGGAGGGAGTTTGCCCACATTCCCAAGGCTCGGTCCTCCTCTCTGACCCCGAGACGATAATCCTCGCTTACTGCGAATGCTGGGGGAGGTACAGAGAGAATGCACTGCACAGGGAAGGTGCTTAGGAGGTAGATTGAAATAGGACTTTCTGCCTCCTGAAAGCTACGTTGTTCTGAAGGAAAGGAAATCACTGGCCATTAGGAGTTCAGGCCATGGATGAGTCCTGGGGACTGAGCCGGACCTGCATCCTGTCTCCTGAGCCTGTGACTGTGCCTTAGATTGTTCCCCGGAGGAAGGCACCAGGCAGTGGCTTAGCATCTGTCTGCCCGGTGCTGCCTTGGAGTGTGTCCTCACGGACCTGCGGGTTCCGTGTCCTCACCATCCTATGGGTTTTGTGTCCTCCTGGTTCTAAGGGTTCCGTGTCCTCACGCACCTGCGGGTTCCGTGTCCTCACGCACCTGCGGGTTCCGTGTCCTCACGGACCTGCGGGTTCCGTGTCCTCACCATCCTATGGGTTTTGTGTCCTCCTGGTTCTAAGGGTTCCGTGTCCTCACGCACCTGCGGGTTCCGTGTCCTCACGCACCTGCGGGTTCCGTGTCCTCACGGACCTGCGGGTTCCGTGTCCTCACCATCCTATGGGTTTTGTGTCCTCCTGGTTCTAAGGGTTCCGTGTCCTCACGCACCTGCGGGTTCCGTGTCCTCACGCACCTGCGGGTTCCGTGTCCTCACGCACCTGCGGGTTCCGTGTCCTCACGGACCTGTGGGTTCCGTGTCCTCACCATCCTATGGGTTTTGTGTCCTCACGGACCTGCGGGTTCCACGTCCTCACGGACCTGCGGGTTCCGTGTCCTCACCATCCTATGGGTTTTGTGTCCTCCTGGTTCTAAGGGTTCCGTGTCCTCACGCACCTGCGGGTTCCGTGTCCTCACGGACCTGCGGGTTCTGTGTCCTAAGCCAAGTGGAAGCATCCTTTCCATCGCTACCAGCCCCAGAAGCAGGAGAGCTTCTCGGCGAACGAGAGGCCGCCGCTCCGCGTGCCCATGATGCAGCAGAAGGAAATGCACAGGTTCCTGTACGACCCGGAGCGGGCCTGCACGGTGCTGCAGGTGGAGCACAGTGGCAATGCGCTGGCCCTGCTCGTCCTCCCGGACCCGGGCCGCATGCAGCAGGTGGAGGCCGCTCTGCAGCCCGAGACGCTGCGGACATGGAGCCAGCTGCTCCTGCCCAGGTAAGGGAGAGGTCAGGACTCTGCCCGCCCTGGGGCAGGGCCGAGCAGTTCTTAGCTCCGGGTGCAAGAGGCCAGCCCTAGGCTAGGCTGGCCAGCGGGGGTCTTGGGCCACTTTCTGACCTTCTGGGCCTCGGATCTCCTCCCTGTACACTAGGGGTGTCGAACTCAATCAGAGAAGGGGCCAAAATCTAAAATCCAGCCTAAATCGCGGGCCGAATGGTTTACTGAACAGTCATAAACTGTCATTGTGATGGAAACGCAGCGGAGTGCAGTGATGACAGCGCGGTGCGGGCCACATTGCAAGGCCTGGCGGGACGGATTTGGCCCGCGGGCCTTGTGTTTGACACATGTGCTGTACACCGAGGCCCTGGCACAGGGCACGGGCTGTCGGAGGGTTAACTGAGCGGATGTGCACAGAGCGCTGAGGAGCGGCTGGAGCGGAGAAGAGCTCCAGGGGAGGGAGGGCTGCGTCCTTCTGGGCCTCCGGGCCTCGTGCTGCCCCACCTCCCTCCCTCGCTTCTCCTTGGTCCAAACCACGCTTTGTCAGAAGGTTGTCCGCTGTGGCGCAAAACCAGGGCAAGGACAACGACTAAGAAGAATTATGACTCCCACAGGACAGTGTCAATTTCTTAAAAGTGCCTCTCTTTGTTGATTAAGACCTTTCTTAAAGAAATGAAGCACCAAGAGGAGCACTGTAAACTAGATCCCAGTTTAATGGGGTCGCAGTCTGACCCCCTCCCGTCTCACTTGATTGCCGGTTTGCGGTTATCAGTTTCAGTCTTTTCCAGTTTGGCTAGACCCCTTCTAGCACCAACTCCTTCTTGGGGTGTATCGCCCCTTATGAGGCACCCCGGATGAAGGCTGGCCTTGGGTTCTAATGACCTCTGCTGCTAACAAACCACCCAGAATGGAGTGGCCTGGAAAACAACATCAGCCTGTCTCTCTCTTCTGTGTTGGCAGCCTAGCTGGGCAGTTCTGGCTGAGGATGGCTAGGACTGGGCATGAGCTCTCCTCTGGTGCCTGGGCGTGGAGGTGTCCCAGCTGAGGGCTGGGCAGGCATCTCTCTGTCTCCACGCAGCATCTCCATGCAGCTGCTGGGCCTTCTCTCTGTGTCCGTCCAGCATCTGCACAAGCAGCTCAGCGTCACTGATGCTGTCACATGGCAGCTCGGGCTCCAAGGAGGCCCGGAGCCAGAGCCTTGGCTGGAGGGATCGCTGCCTGTCCCGTCGGCCAGAGCAGTCACAGAATCCACCAGAGTCGGGGACAAACAAACCTCCCGACCCATCGCTAGCCTCCACCAGCCTTCGCTCAGCACCCACCACCCCGAGGTTCCGGGAGAGGAAAGGGGTTGTGTTTGGGCAGAGATTCAAGCACCAGATGGAAGAGGTGCGGGTCAAGGACAGAGGCCAGGGGCTAAGGATGTTTCTGTGAATACATAGCACCGGTCAGTTCTGAGTCCAGCCCATCAGCTCAGCTCCCTTGGGGTGAGCCCGCCCCACCCCATCTCATAGGATCTTCTAGACCAATAGGTTTTCCTTTGGGATGGGTCTGTTGTGACCTCTTAGCTTGGCCCTTCAAACCGCAAAACCAACCCAAGTGATTTTCCTAAATCTCAGAGGTGTCTCCAGCCAGAGTTATGATTTTAGAGGAGCATTTTAATGGGCTTTCAGCATGAAAGCTTCAGGCCTCCCCGTCCTCCCCTCCCCCTGCCCCTGGCCTGCTCCCTCCGTCCACTCGGCTGGGAGGCAGTTCGCTCGCCTGGGGAAGTCACACTTCCTGGTGACCTTCTCCGCTCACATCGGGTGGACACTGGGTGTGTCGGCAGCCTGCTGGACCCGCACTTGCCACAGTTCGCCATTTCTGGAGCCTGTAACTGGGAGAGATACTTCCCACAGCGGGCTCACCTTAGGAGCGACCTGCTGGGAGCCCCTGGGCGGCTGAACGGAACCATCTTCTAGGCACGGAGGCGACTCTACCCAAACCCCCCTCAAGGGTGGGGCCTGCCCCGCTCTCCACCTCCGTTTCCCCCTTTTCACAGTTTAACCCCAACTTCCGAGTGCCCCCACTTCACATGGGTGTCTGGGCCCCATACTGCCCAGGAGTTAGCGTGTGAGGACCCCCTAACCTGAGCTGGGTCTCCACGCTGGATTCATTAGAGGCCGGAGTGTCTGCGCTGGCTCTTCACCAGCCCAGCTTGCAGATCCCCCAGAAACTGTAGAGTAACTGAGGAGAGTAACCCCCAAAAGCAAGGACAGCTTTGCTCTGTGTTCAAAGAACCCACAGAGTGAACCCAGGAATGCTGGTCATGGCACGTCAGGAGAGGAGAGCCACGCTATGATGGGCGCCCACACTGGGGTCACAGCCCCTCATCAGCCCCGGAAGCTCACAGCGGGCGGAGGGCTTGTCCAGGGGTTGCCAGTAGATGGGTCTAGGAAGGCGTTCAGAGGGGAGGCCAGCAGAGCCTGCTGATGAGCAGACGTGGAAGTAGAATGTTAACCACAGTCGCCTTCACAGGGTAGTATGTGGGTCCGAGCAGTTCGCTGTGTAAACACGCTGGCCCAGTGCCGGGCGTCTGCAGAGCCCCCTCGCCATGCCGAAGAGGAGGACAGGGCGGTCAGACGGAGAGGCCTGGCGGCTCTGGGAAGAGGCACAGAGCTCTGCACTGTCCGAGGAGCAGGGCCGTGGCCGTGGGCTGTGGAATGTTCTGGCACAGCAGGCAGTGTCCCAGGAAGACTGGTTCCCCTCAGGAAGCACTCCTTCCTGCCAGCGGCAGGCCGCCCATGGCCAGGGCGGGCCCTCCCGTCTGGTTCTCTCCGCAGCCTGCTGGACCTGCACTTGCCACGGTTCGCCATTTCTGGAGCCTACAACCTGGAGGAGATTCTTCCCCACATCGGGCTCAGCAACGTTTTCAACTTAGGAGAGGACCTGCTAGGAGCCCCAGGGCGGCTGAACGGAACCATCTTCCGGGTATGGAGGTGATGGGCGGGCACG
Source organism: Pipistrellus kuhlii (assembly GCF_014108245.1). Taxonomy (NCBI): domain Eukaryota; kingdom Metazoa; phylum Chordata; class Mammalia; order Chiroptera; family Vespertilionidae; genus Pipistrellus; species Pipistrellus kuhlii. The sequence continues at coordinate 914,292 of NW_023425590.1, read as the reverse complement.
TGGGAGGGGCCTTCTCCCCCTGGACAGGAAGTGTAGCTTTGAAGATCAAGTTCTCCTTTCTCTTTCCCATTCCGGTTCTCTCACGCCACCACCTGTGAGGCTCCCTCTCCTGGCAGCGCCCTTCCCAGCTCTCTCTCCAGCCCCCAGAGCATGGAGACAGTCCGGAATAGAGAAGGCACACATTCAGGGCGCCCAGGAGCCTACGTGCTGGTGTGGGACAACTCTGCTCTGCCCCCCTCTCCCTCCTGGGCAGGCAGCGACTCCGCCTGCCTTCCTCAGAGCCAGGAGAGCAGGGGGCCAGCAGCACACACAGCAGGCTCCACGGAGCGCATGGGAACCGCTGACTGAGGCTGAGCAGGCCATTTTAGAGATGAGAAAACTGAGGCTTAGCGAGAGGAAGTGCAGCTGGTGGTGGCTCCCAGGGGCTGGGAACGTTCCGGAGGGCGCCTTTGGGTTTCTGCAGCCTGGCTCAGGCTCGCTGGTCTCCCCACCACGGAGCACATGCACCTTCAGACATGCAGGCAAAGATGGGGAGAGGAGGAAAAGAACAGGAGCTGGAGTTGCTGGGGGCCTGGGAGACCTGGGCAGGGGGCTCTGCCTGCCCTCCTGGTGTCTCCCGGGCCCGTCAGGAGAGGAGAGAGACACACTAGCGATGAGTCCCACAGACTGTGCCGTGGCGTGACCCAGCTGTCCCTGCCCTCCCTTCCAGGTGTCGCACAAGGCAGCCATGGACATGAGCGAGCGGGGAACCAAGGCCGGGGCTGCCTCCGGCCTCCTCTCCCAGCCCCGGCCTCTGAACGTGACGTGGGCCCCCGATGCCCGTTTCAACAGGCCTTTCCTGGTGCTGGTGTGGGAGGTGGCCACCCAGAGCTTACTCCTCCTGGGCAAGGTCGCCAACCCGGCTGCGGGCTGACGCAGGGGAGGCAGGCAGGTCCCGTAGCCCCTGCAAACCTGCAGGCCGAGGGCGGACCGTGCAGAGACTCCAATAAAGGTGCCTGGGTGCTGAGAGCACAAGGAGGGCGCCTCCCCGTTGCCCTTCATTCGCCCCACAATCCCCTTGAATCGGCGTCCCCTTCACCTGTGGTCACAAAGTTGACAGACGAGCTCCATGTACGCCCTATAAGATGTCCACGCCGCCACCACCAAGTGTCCCAGGTAAAGGCGCAAAGGACACTGGGAGAAGTCCGAGGCTCCCTTCACAGCGGCCATCACCAGCTCGAACGCAAAGCGAGGGCGTCCGGAAACGTCACTGCCCGGCGCCAGGGCAGGTCCCTGGGGAGGAGGGGGGTGCCAGGGCAGCACCTGGTACCATGCTCCATGCAGAGGAGGGTGGGAGGATGGGCCAGTGCACGAATGGGCCAGTCCAACACAGCAGTCACATGTCCAAGGGCAACCTAAGGTCAAAGGAAGTGGAGGGTTAACACGTACTGCAAGGCGGGGCCTGGGAGACCCGTGGTTAGTGGGAAGGACTGGGGCAGTATCTGGTCACCGCGAAGCATCCTGCAGAGGTCAGAAGTCCCTCACCCGCAAGAGTGTCCCTGAGTCTTAAAGAGGCATCTGCCTGGAACTGGGGGAGACAGAGGATGGCACCTCAGCTGTAAGCACAGGAAGATGGGCGGTTAGAAGGCGAGTGAGGCGCAGAGCTTCTCCTGGCGCAGAAAGCACAGGCACGAGAGCTTGCTGGTTGGCTCATATGTGGTCTGCACTAGTGGGTCAAGTTTCCAAGGCCAAGTGTCAAATTTAGTTTGTGGGCCACCTGATTGCAATCCCTACAAAGTGTTCAGGCCACTGAGCATTTAAATAAGTCAGGACAGCCTGGGCGGAGAAGCCCGTCTGCTTACACCAAACAGAGTGAGGTGAATGAGGCAATGCTGAATCACAGGAGTCTGTGGAGATGCCTCGATCAACTCTGTGTTTGCGGGGGGTGGGGGTGTTTGTCAAAGTAATGGGGATCCTCTGATGAAGAGGGATAAAGGGTAACTTACACCTGTGTCTGATCATCCACCATTTACACAGAGAGAAGCACAGAGAGGAAAACTCACACCCGCTGCCTGAAAGGCTGGTGCTGCCCCTGCTGGTTAGAGGGTGGCTGGTGCTCCCCTCTCCTCCCTGGAGGCTGGGCTGAGCTAACCCTGACTTTCAACAAGCAACCTTTTATGTAAATACAGCCCCACGCGATGTTAGGACACACTGCACTAAGAATGTCTGTCCATGTAGTTCCGGTGAACAGGGTGTGCTATATTCCCATTTGCTAAGCCCAGTAACCCAGGGAAGGGTGGGATGGCCAGCACTTACAAGGGGTCGGAAGAAAATTCCATCGAGCTGGAGAGCAGGCTGGTCTGGCGTCGGGGTAGAGGGACAGTGAGTCTGGTTAGAGCAGTGGTCTGCAAACTCATTAGTCCACAGAGCCACATATCAACAGCACGACGATTGAAATTCCTTTGGAGAGCCAAATTTTTAAAACTTAAACTTCTTTTAATGCCACTTCTTCAAAATAGACTCTCCCAGGCCGTGGTATTTTGTGGAAGAGCCACACTTAAGGAGCCAAAGAGCCGCATGTGGCTGGCGAGCCGCAGTTTGCCGACCACGGGGTTAGAGCAAACAGAGGAGGGCTGGCAGGACATCCAAGGAGGCTCCCCGCCCCCCAGAGGAGCTCAGTTCGCATGGGCCCATGGTGTCAGCACTGGTTCTCCGGGGCCAGAGCTGGTCCGCAGCCGGGCCAATGGGAGCAGCTGGCCGAGGCACACACAGGCCACAGCCGGACGTACAGAGGGAGCGAGGGCTCTGGTGTCAGTGTCGGCAGGACCACAGTGTCGGCAGGGCCATGGCACACAGAAGTCCAAAGTGGAAAGGGGCAGAGGAGTGGGGGCTCCAGTGTGGACGGGAGCCTACAGCTCACAAACGGTGTGGAGGGCACTAGGTTATGGCGGTCACGGCGCCGGGCTGGAGAGCTGAGGGACTGCACATTTCCAGCACGTCCTGGATGTCCTCACACCCTCACCGCAATCCTCCCGCTACTTCCCCCGCACACCGGCCACCATCGGCCTGAGCAGCAGCCAGAAGCCAGCCTCATCCTGCAATGCCCCTCCCCTCTAGCTTCCCCCACTGAGAAAGCGTAGCAGGCCCCCTGAGCGGGGAAAATGCTCCCAGGAACCAAGGCCATTGCCACAGAGCCGCGTGGGAGAGTCATCTTGGAGGAGAGGCCCTACATCGATACTGAACAGACCCAGGAGAAAAGAGAAAGTGGCTCACTCACTGAAACCGCTCAAGATAAAATTAATTCCTGAAATGTACAGAGTATGATACTGCATATAAATTAGTTTTATTTGAATATACTGCTCTATTCCTATACTAGAGGCCCGGTGCATAAAATTCATGCACTGCGGGGACAGAGGGGTTCCCTCAGCCCGGCCTGTGCCTCTCACCGTCCGGGAGCCCTCAGGGATCCCAGGACCCCTTGCTCCTCACCACCCACCTGCTCGCTGCTCCTTAGCGTTGCCATGGAGGCAGGAGAGGCGCCTGCCACCACCACTGTGCTCGCCAGCTGTGAGCCCAGCTTCTGGCTGAGCAGCACTTCTCCTGTGGGAGCGCACTGACCACCAGGGGGCAGCTCCTGCATGGAGCATCTTCCCCCTGGTGGTCAGTGTGCGTCATAGTGACCGGTCATTCTGCCTCTACGGTCACTTAGGCTTTTATTATATAGACTAAAGGCCTACTACATGAAAATTCATGCATTCTGGGGGATCCCTGCCTGCACCCTCTCGAGTCCAGGACCCCTTGGGGGATGTCCACCTGCCAGCTTAGGCCTGTTCTCCAAGGGCTCAGGCCTAAGCTGGCAGTCAGACATCCCTCTGGCAGCCTGGGAACCCTCGGGGGATATCCGGCTGACAGCGTAGGCCCGCTCCCCGCAGTAGGACATCTTCAGTGCTGCCAAGGAGCTAGGAGAGGCTCCCGTCACCGCCAGTGGGCTCACAGCCATCAGCCCAGCTCATGGCTGAGCCCAGCCTCTCCCGTGGGATCGCACTGACCACCAGGGGGCAGCTCCTAAGTTGAATGTCTGCCCCCTGGTGGTCAGTGCGCATCATAGTGACTGGTCATCCCTATGTTAAGTTCTATTTGCATATTACCCTTTTATCACATAGGATACCAGGCCTTACATTTAGTGTTGGAAACATAAAGAAACATGTCAGAGTGCTATTTTGGCTGACAGAATTCTGAAAGAGAGTTTCTAAAATAATGCTCCCATATTAGTAGTCCTTTGGTTCTGCTGGTCTAAGGCTGAAACTGGGTTTTCCCATAAGGAGTTCAACTCCCACTCAACCCTTCTTCCTTTTGTCTTTTTAAGATATTTTTATTGATTTCAAATAGGAAAGGTCAGGAAGATAGAAACATCAATGATGAGAAAGAATCATTGATCAGCTGCCTCCTGCATGCCCCCTACTGGGGATGAAGCCTGCAACCACAAGAGTATGCTCCTGGCTACAATCAAACCCGGGACTGTTAAGTCTGCAGGCCAATGCTCTATCCACTGAGTCAAACCAGCCAGGGCCAGCTTTTTTTCTTCACCCACAGGCCTTTTATTAGTATAGATTTCTACTGATTTCAGAGAGGGAGGGAGAGGGAGGGAGAGGGAGAGAGATAGAAACTTCAAGGATGAGAGAGAATCGTTGATCAACTGCTTCTTGCACGCCCCACACTGGAGAGTGAGCGCTCAAACGGGAATCAAACCACGACCTGCTGGTTCATAGGTCATGGCTCAACCACTGAGCCACGCCGGCCAGGCTGTAAGTGTTATTTAAATACAAGTAAATCCTTGCTGCCTTGCGTGAGGGACATGGCCTGGAAGTTGCTGCTCCCCTTGTGGCAGAGGAGGTTCAAAAGCACCTGTGTCCCCTTCTCGGGGGTTGAGGGTATTTCCACTCCAGCTATTTTCGATATGAAAACAAATATCAAGTAGGATGAAAATTGCAACTGAATGGAAAACGACGTCAGAAAATCCAGATGCTGCGCTGCGCCCCAGCGCAGGTGCAGGTTCTGCCGGGGCCGGCATGTGTGGGGACCCGTCCCTCGTGGACGCGCGAGGCTCATGCTGAGAGCGTTCCTGTGAGTCTTTCGGAGCGTGGCCAGCCCGCCACCGCCACCTGCACCAGCGGCCGCGCCAGAGGAACTGCCTGCTCACCTGTGCCCACACCTGTGCCCACACCTGTGCCCACACCCGTGCCCACACCCGTGCCCACACCTGTGCCCACACCTGTGCCCACACCCGTGGAGGCGAGAACGGAAACCCAGACCTTGGGCCGGGCCTAGCAGCCTGTTTTCCTAAGAACTGTTTGCAGCGATGACAACAAAGTAGCCATTATGGGCCGATGACACTGAGCTGCGAACGAAAACACTGTTAGAATCGGCATCCTTGTTACGTGATCGGCACCACAGGAACCTTCCTTCCACCGATGTCACGGCCCGGCTCTCCTCACAAACGCCCGTTGTCTGTCTCCACGGAACACGGCTTGTGCCCGCGTCAGTGTTCCCCAAACGGCTGTCCTTCTTTTTAAACCTCACGTATGCCTCCCCGCTCAAGGCCTTGTTCCTGGGCTCACGGCGGCAATAAAAGCAGGGTGTGTTTGGCGCGATTCATTCAGCCTGTGACTGCTCGGCGGCCCCGGTGTAGACTCCCCGGGCTGGGGGATTTCTCCCAGGCGGTGGCCGGCCTCCACTCAGCCACCTTCTTCCGGGACATACCCGTCCCCCGTCCCCCAGCCCTGAAGGAGGACATACCTGTCCCCCGCCCCTGAAGGAGGACATACCCGTCCCCCGTCCCTGGAGGAGGACATACCGGTCCCCCATCCCCCGGCCCTGAAGGAGGACATACCCGTCCCCCGTCCCTGGAGGAGGACATACCCGTCCCCCGTCCCTGGAGGAGGACATACCCGTCCCCCGTCCCTGGAGGAGGACATACCCGTCCCCCGTCCCTGGAGGAGGACATACCCGTCCCCCGTCCCTGGAGGAGGACATACCCGTCCCCCGTCCCTGGAGGAGGACATACCCGTCCCCCGTCCCTGGAGGAGGACATACCCGTCCCCCGTCCCCCGGCCCTGAAGGAGGACATACCCGTCCCCCGTCCCTGAAGGAGGACATACCCGTCCCCCGTCCCTGGAGGAGGACATACCCGTCCCCCGTCCCCCAGCCCTGAAGGAGGACATACCCGTCCCCCGTCCCTGGAGGAGGACATACCTGTCCCCCGGCCCTGGAGGAGGAGCCTGGTCGGGGCCGTGAGGAGTGAGAGCAGGAGGGGTGGGTGTTCCTGCCACAAAGGAGGTCCCACTCCGGGGCAGGACAAAGACCGAGTGTTAACCCGGTGCCAGGGGGGCGGACGAGGGACGAGGGACGAGGGAGAGGAGGCCACAGGAGAAAGGGTCACAATCTGAACAGTGACCATGTGCCCCCTATCGGAGGTCCTTGGCATGTACTTTCTCTTTATTTTTTGAACTGGAATGTTTAATTATATGTAAGAAGCAAAACTCTCCTATAGCCCTACCTTCCAGGAACTACCAGTGTTACCAATGTGGTTAAAAACAAATAAACAGGTAAAAAATAAACAGTGTGAACCTTCTTTCATTTCTGATCGTGACAGAAAAAGTAACATGAAGCAGCCATCCCACCAGAGACAATGAGCACACCTGGGTCAAACAGAGTTCTAGAAGCTTCCCTGCGCATCAAAACCAAGCCAGCAGGCGAGTGAGGCTTACTGAGCCCCGTCTCAGGAGAGGAGGAAACCCCAGCATGGCGAACTGAGGCCCCAGGATGTGGCTGCTGATCTGGAAGAGGCTGGTCGAAGGCGCAGCAGCATTTCTGACCTCAGCGAGCCGGGCGGCACAGTGGAAGTCCCAGTGCACCCAGGGCCGAGCCTCGCTCACCGGGGCCCGATGTGGGGCCATGAAGGACTGCAGCCAGGGTCGGGTGGACCAGGCAGAATTGCCTTTTTGAAAGACCCGGCAAGAAGGTGTCAGGTGTGTACCAGCATCCTGCTTGGTAACGGAGCTAAGGAATCCAACAGGTGCTTCCTGCCAGGCCAGCGTGGCTCAGCGGGTGAGCATCGCCCCATGAACCAGGAGGTCACGGTTCGATTCCCGGTCAGGGCACAGGCCCGGGTTGCAGGCTCCATCCCCAGTGTGGAATGTGCAGGAGGCGGCCGATGCATGGTTCTCACTCCTCACTGACGTTTGCATCTCTCTTCCTCTCCCCTCCTCTCCGAGAGCAATAAAAGTGTTTTATAGGAAGGATGCGCTTTCTCACAGCCCGCCCACTCTGGCTGTGGGAACATTTACACAGAAAACACACAGAGAAGTGACAGCACCCCAGCTCAGCTTGGGGGGTGCAGCCCCGGGTAATCACTGGCCCGTCTCCTTCCGGGGCCTCCTGTCCTGTGCTTTGGTTTCTAGATGCATAAGCTCCTGCCCTAGACAGCGTACTGTGGACCGGTTTGTTCTTTTGTTTCTTTACGTGCAGGTTAAACCAAACACCGGGAGAGAAGAGGGAGAGTAAATCAGCACTGACGGAGCGCCCGCTGACTCTCCGGCCCTCCACCCACATCCCTCTTTTACCCTAAAACCACCCCGCCTTCAGCGCTCTGCTCTCCACTCGCAGATCAGCCGGGGGCGGGGGGGGGGGGGGTAGGTAACATGTCCGCTGTGGACTGAGGCTGCTCTCACCGGCCCCAAATCCATGTGCTTGCCAAAGTCCACCCTGTCCCAGGCAGCATCTGGATCATCATTTCCCAGAGCTTTCATACAAGAAAGGGAGTCTCAGAGTCCCTCGTGGGGGTGACAGCATGTCTATGAGCTTCTGTGTGTGCATGTCTGCATGTGTGTGTGTGCGCACGCGCGTGCGCACGTGTGTGTGTGTGTGTGTGTGTGTGTGTGTGTGTAAAGACTTGCCTTCAAGCCCCTGAATGGCCCCTCCCTGCCTGAGGAGCCTGGGCTCCAGCCTTCGGGAGGGAGGACACGTCTCCCTTAACCCCCTCCCACCTGCTTCCTGTTTAGCCCCATGGGGGCCAGAGGGGGGCGGGCGGTGGGCGGGGGGAGGCCCACAAACACCTGTGTTTGCTCAGCACAGACCTCTTCCCAGAAGGCGGTGTTGACCAGCGCTGTTTGTCCTGCTTGGCCAACACTGTGCAAAGTGGAAACTTAAATACCAGCCCCTTCTTCCCCGCCTGCTTCAGTGAAATGAAATCACTGGTTTCTCCCTAAATTCCTGGAGGAATTTTGTTTATTGTTCCCGGCCAATTCACTGAATTAATTTCCTCTTGTCCGCCAGAAAAGCAACGTCACTCAGCGTGAGGCTGAGACGGGAAATGATCCTGACACCATCACCACGAGCCCCCTGGGGTCCAGACGACCATCCCCACCCCACAACATGGGTGTGGCCCCACCCAGGTCTCAGCACTGAGACTTGAAGGGCTTCCCGCTCCGGTTCTGGGGGTGCGTGGACGTCAGGCAGAGGGAGAGGGGAGAGCAGCGCCTTCTACAGCTTAGCGCCCGCTGCCCAACCTCGCCATTTCACTCGGAGAAACGCGCGTGCTCACACAGGGACGTGACAGGATGGCCACGGGAGCGCGAGCAGAATGCCCACAGCTGACGGCAGCCCAGGCATCTCTCAGCGGAGAAACTAACTGGACACGTGCTGACACAGGCAGCAACTCCAGTGAGTTCCAAAAGCATGTGAACAAAAGAAGCCACACACACACAAAGCACAGTGCTCTGTTGTTCATTAGCCCTTCCGGGAGGAGCGAAACTAACCCATGAAGAGCTCTATGGGCCTTGGTTTCCTCATCCGTAAAATGGGGACAGCACAGGCATCTACCTGGCGGGCACACTGTGAGGGGGAAAGCGGTAATGTCTCTTGGGATGGCGTGTGCCGCACCACATGCTCGGTGGCTGTCAGCTGCTGTGATGTGCTTGTTCTAAGGGGACGGGACACCGTGCTGTGGAGAGAGGCCTACCCCACGGAGGTCAGGGAGGCTCATCAATGACTTTGTCCTGGGTGGGATGGGTCCCTGAGTCAGTGTGGGCAGAGGAAGGGAAAGGTATGTCCACTGGGGATGAGCAAAGCCCAGTAGGCATAGAGCTAGAGACAAACAGAGGTGGTGAATGGGATGTTCTCTCAGACAGGAAGCGAGAATTTGTCCTGGAAAGGCCAGCAAGCAGGCATTTTTCAGTTTTGCAGGCCACAGGGTTTCTGTCACCATGACTCCACTCGGCCACCGTAGCACAGAAGAGTCACGGACAACAAGCGAGTGGGCGTGGCTGTGCGCCCATCAAACCTCCCACACATGGACCCTGAAAACTGAATTCCATGTCATGTCTGTGGCACCAAATACTGTGCTCCTTTGGGTGTCTTTCCTCAACCATTTGAAAATGTAGAAACGATTCTGGGCTTGCCGGTCATACAGAAGCAGGCGTCATGGTGACGCCCTGTGCCTCCGTTTCCCCATCTCCACTGCACAGCACGGACACAGACCCTGGCAAACAGCACGTGCTCACGGAGTGCAGGTGGTGGCGGCCGCACCGCGGAGGTGGCCGAGGGTGTTGCAAAATGAAAGCAACGGGAGACTCGTTAAACCCGAGCAAACAGACCAGCTTCAAGTCAACAGGAAAGATGACGCCAGGGGGACTGGCCCATTCCGGCCAAGGTCGGGGTTGGGCAACACCCGAGAGCCTGTTGCTTTCCATTGATTGAGCCACCCACGCGGAGCTTGCATATTTCTGAAAAACAAGTCCCAAAGGCATTGGGGGCCTCCCACGGCCCGCTGGAGGGTCCCTGACACCAAGTGCGGGGCCGGAGAAAATGAAGCTGGGCCCGGGACGGAGTGTGGCACTAGGAAGCAGGCGCGGCTTTGGGCAGTGCCAGCCAGGACCGCCAAAGGGAGAGAGCTCAGAGGAGCCCCTATGGCCACAGTGTGGCAACCTGACCGTCCTCCCGGGAATCAGCGCCAGGAATAGTTCCACAGGACAAGCTGAGTCTCCTAACGGTCAGAAGTCCGTAACGGCCACTATCGGCCATAAGGTCAAAGCGTAAAGTTAGAATGTAAAAAAGGTTACTTTTTTAAAAATTGATTTCAGAGAGGAAGGAAGAGGGAGAGAGACATAGAAACATCAATGATGAGAGAGAATCACTGATCAGCTGCCTCCTGCACGCCCCACACTGAGGATCAAGCCCAAAACCCGCGCCTGTGCCCTGACCAGGAAGCAAACCAGGACCTCCTGGTTCATAGGCCGATGCTCACCCACTGAGCTATGCTGGCTCGGCAACGGTTACTTTCTTAATGAAAACATTGGGGTTCTTTAAATGTTAACCATGGGGAGGGCTAGAGGTGAGTGCTTTATTCCTCTGTTAAACATATAGCCACGTATGCTTCATAGATTCACTTCTTTTCCTCCAGCAGGTAAGGATGAGGAGGGAAAACAAGAAGCTGTGAGTTAGGCAAACTGTCCCAGAAAAGCAAGAACCACACACAGGAAGGGGCTGGATGGAGAAAGAGGAGGCAGGAGGGCCCGTGGGTGCTGTAAGTTGGGAGATTCACAAGTCGCCAAGATGAACTGAGCTGATGTGGGAACTCAGTTCATCTCCTGGGAGAGCAACCCCGGAGCCTCTGGCTGGCCTGCTCGGCGGAACAGCTGTCAGACGTGTCAGCGACACTGGCGGAGCGGAGCAGACCTGCTGGGAAACGCCCACAGCATCTCGTGTAGCCTCACAGCCTTACGAGAAAGAGCCCCATGACCCCCTCTTACACAGGAGGGACCTGAAGCTCAGAGGTGAAATGGTGTCGACGTGGCTCCGACCAACCCATGCCAACGCGGAACTGGTGCCTTCAAGAAGCAGAATGGGCTCTTTGTCCCTGGACAATGAGTGCTGCCCCCCAAGATTCCCCCTGCACAGAACCCCCTGGGACCATGGGCAAGGTTTCCCAGTCCAGAAACACGTCCAAAGCTCACTGATGGCTGGCCTCACCTTAGGGTCCATCTGTGCGTGAGATGGCCCAGATCTCACGTCAGTATCTTCGCAGTCCTGGCAGAAGTGACCATCCTCTCCTCCATCTCACAGATGGGGAAACGGAGGCACAGAGTGATAAAGTAGCTAAGATCTCACAGAAGGACAGCGGTGGAGTTAAGGGTTGAACTCTCCCAAGCCCACACCTGGGTCGCACAGGCCAGACATGGCAGAGGCGGGAGGTGGTCTGCAGGACTGCCTGGGCCGGGAAGGGCCATCTAATGTCCCCTGGTGAATGGCAGCGTCCTGCCCCAGGTTCCTGCCTCTCCCGGGCCTGCTGCCCCACCAACCACCCAGAGCCTCCGTCCTCCCAGCGGAGCAGACACGGGCGCTGAGCACCGGGTGCACATGGCCGGGGTGCCGTGGCCTCAGCACCCAGGCCCCAAGGAGCAGACACGGGGCAGGAGGATGGGCCACTGAGGAAGGTGTGGCTGCCACCAGAGTGTCGGAAACTGGAGGTAGAGCAGGACGTACCCTGCTACTAACCCCGGCTACTGGGCTGAGGGGCCGGGATTGCCCACTGCCATCCAGTGCGGGAGATGGAGGGGCAGCTGGGCTTGGAGCCCCATTGTGAAGATGGAGAAACCGAGGCACATGGAGGAGAAGGAATGGCCATGAGGTATGGAGGGCAGGCTCACCTCAGCCACAGCCTGCCTCTCTCAGCTGCCAGCAAACCTAAAAGCCTGGGCGGCTGGGGAGGGTTGCTCATCCTGCCAGCTCAGGGGAAGAGCTGGGGCCCTGCAGCCAGGGGGGCACAGAGGCTCAGTCTGCTCCTGCACAGGGAGGGTGACAGAGGACTGCACAGGAGAGCCGGGAGGACAGCTGGAAAGCCCCTCACCTAGCTCCAACGACACAGGAGGGCAGGGCGGGCACCTCACAAAGGCTCTCTGTGCGCACGGCACTGGCTCAGGCTCTGGCTGGCCGGGAACGGCTGCATTTAATCCTCGCAGCAGTCCACAGGGTGGGGACTGACAGAAGGGAAACTGAGCCACGAGGCTTGCCTGAGACCTCACAACCAATGAAGGGGAGCTGGGTTCCGGTTTGGCCCGTGTGCAGGTCATTCACCTGACAGAGCCAGAGCTGGGACGGGGCAGTGACAGGAGGGAGGAAAATGCACTCGTCACTCCTTCACCAAATGTCCAGAGGAGATGTGCCAGGCGGGCAGGGCGTGTGGAGACTGTGGTGCATCTGCCTTAGGCTCTTAAAGGGACCACGGACACGTGGGACCCTCTGGCCTCAACCCTGTACCACACCCCCAACCCCACCAGTGCCTCCAAAGGGCCTGTGAAAGCTCCAGAACAGACCACGGCCACAAGGAAAACCCAGGTATGTGGGCTGCATGGGCTGCTGGCAGGAACCAACAGGCCGGGGGCTGCCCAGGTGCTGGGCCTCGGGGTGCAGCTCAGCCTGGAGGGCAGGCTGAGCAGAGCCCCTTCCGGCGACCACACCAGGAAGTGGAAGGAAACCCCTCCAGCAGCGGCTCTTCTCTCTGACCGACTCTCTCACCCTCCCCTGTGCCGTGCCACCCACATGGGCCTAAGGCGGCTGTGGCCACCGTCACGCCCACCTTCCCCCCAGGAAGCTGGGAGCTTCTGCTCCGAGGCCGGCTTGGTGATTGGGAAGGAGCTGGCCCTCCGCTCTGGCCTCTGTCCCCAGGCTGCCAAACGGGCACGGACGCAGCTGCCCACCCCCAGCAGCTCCGGTGGAGGGAGCGCCAGGAAAGGTCGTCCCAAGGGCCTGAGTCCCGCGCCCCGCCCGGACGCCGGACGCTGTGGTTTATGAGCTGCACAATGACACCCTGTGGTCCGGAGCCGGCCTGCGCCGGGCGGGGCTCACACAGGAGCGGGGGCGGCAGCGCCCTGTCCAGGAGATGGACTTGGTCCCTGTTTGCTCCTCTGATAACTGAGTTGACCTTGGTTAATATTCACCAGCAGCCTCCCCCCGCGCCCCCCGAGTCCACAGCCTAAATAGGGACCAGGACAGGGCTCTGTCTCCTCAGCCTCGCTCACAAGCCCGGCCTGGAACAGTCAATCGTAAGTATGCCTCCCCCCTTCCCCCGGGAAAGCCTCCGGGGGCCTCAGACAGCTGGGGATGCAGGGAGGATGGAGCAGGGTGGGTGGGCTCTGTTGTCATAGTAACAACAATCCTGGAGGGCCTGTCCTGCTCCCTCAGCTTGCCTGGTCTCTTCATACTCTCTGGCGACTGTGCACAGAAATGGGAGTGGGCCTGCTCTGGTGACCCAGCTCCTGTGTCCCTGTCTGTTGTCCCCTCCGGTCTCCTCTCCCCAGACCCTGGGGGTGGGGGGTATCTTTTTCCCTTCTACAGCTGAGAAGGTTAGGGCCCAGAGGGGACAGTGAGGAGCCCCAGTTAACGTAGGGGGGTGGGGAGCCAGGCCAGACTGGAAGCCAGGTGCTCCAGCCGCTCACGGGCCTCCATCCTCTGCAGAAACGCCGAGCAGAACTGTGCCAGGCTCAGTCTCCAGGCATCAAAATGGGCCCTCTCCCTCCCCACCCCCGTGCAAGTGGGCTCTGGCCACCCTCGCATATGGTGCGAGATGGGAACCCTGGGAGGGGCCACTGCAGGCGCTTGGAGCTGCACTCCAGCAGGCATGGAGCTCTTTACGTGCAGCCCCGCCCTTAAGCCTCTCAGCAGCCTCCTGAGGGGCTCCCATGATTAGCTCACAGGGCCCTCACCCAGGCCACCGCCCACCTGCTCTGCTCAAGGAGAGGTCCCGTGGCCAGTGGTGCCCTGTCAGGGTGGAAGCCACAGCCTTGGCCCTGAGGCCCCTCAGCACATTTAGTGTCCCCACCGTGTTGGCCCAAAGCCTTCCTCACCTGAGTCCAAGGCAGCTTCTGCCACCCCTGAAGGCCATGCCAAATCCGGTGGGAACCGGGAGGGACAGGAAGACGCAGAACTGACGCAGCCCTTCAGCTCTAACCACGGCGGCGGGAGACAAACGGGGCCGCGTTAGCGAACGTGGGCTGCCGGCTGGCTCTTTACAAGCCTCCGGCCAGACACCAGTGGTGAGAGAGCCAGTCTGCGCCTCCTCGGGTTGTTTTCTGAGAAAGAAACTTGGACAGCCCCAGGGGGTGGATGAATCCAGCGTTGATTCCCAGCTTTCCCGGGTTTTCCATCCGCGTTCTGGGCCTCCTTGTGGTGGTCCTGCAAGAAGGGTTCAGGTCTGTGAGTCAGAGCCAGCTGTGGGCGGGTGTCTCCTCACTCAGGCCTCAGTGTCCCCATCTGTGCAGAGGTCAGACTTTCCCCGGGGGTTCAGCCGCTGGGCAGGGCCGGGCCTGTATGTAGAGGGAGCTCAGTGGGGAGGGTGGCTCCATGTTTCTGTGGGTGGCGCTCACTTTGACCATCACTAGATGGAGTCTGCTCCTGCTGACTGCCCAGGCCCGCTGTTCCTACTGCCGCCCGCCATGACCCTCTCCCTCCCGCCATCCTCCGGAGGCCGCTGGTCTGCACCCCCATAGAGCTGGGCCCTCCCCCGTAGAGCTGCCCGAGAACCCCTGGGCGTACGAGGCCGTGCCCAGACTCATCCCACTGCTTCTCCCAATGACCTCACTTCCTACGTGAAGCCTAGCGAGGACCAGAGACACGGAATGACTTGTATCTAGAATAAGGTGACCAGACGTCCCACTTTTGACTCGACACTCCCGATTTCTGGAAAGAATCTTTCCAATCTTTCAAAAAATCAGGACTTTTTTAAAACGCCCCAGGACGCGGGGAAAATTGTTAGAAATCGGGAGTGTCCCGCCTAAAGCGGGACGATCTGGTCACCTTAATAGAACCCAGGTCTGTCTGACAAGAACAGAGATGCCTCCTCCTCCCCCCCCACCCCAACCACACACACACACAGAGGAACCCCGATACCAGAGAGCGCAGCATCTCTAGCGCCCACAGGCCTGCAGAGCCCAGGGCTGGGCTGGCGGTGACGGGGGTGAGCAGACCGCCCATCCCGCTGAGACCAGATGCAGCCTCCAGAGCAGGAGCCACAGGAAGCCGCGCTGCCCCTTCGGAAACGGGCTCCACGGCTGCCCTCCGAGGGCCTCCACATGCAGGCACCCGTGGGCCTGGTCCGCCTGCTTTCAGGGCTCTCAGCCTGCCTTCCTCCCTCCGAGTGATGAGACTTACACTGCGGACATCGTGCATCCCTCCCCTCAATGCCTCCCTCGCCTCAGGTCCCCCCATTATGAAACAGGGGCTTCGGCTCTGGCCCCTCAGGGTCACTGCAGATATTACTGGGGGCGTCAGGAAGGTGGCCTCCACACCAGACCTCCTGGAGGTGCGATGCCGCGGAGGGTGTGGATGGTGAGGATGCAGAGCGGGCCTGGCACATGGCTGCAGGAGGAGCAGTTGCAGCGGCTGCGGCCGCTGGGCGTGGTGTGAGTCTGGGCCAGGGGCTCACTGTGGGGCCTGACCTGGGCGGCATGCCCCTTCTCTCTCTCAGGACAATGCCGTCCTCCGTCACCTGGGGCCTCCTCCTGCTGGCAGGCCTGTGCTGCCTGGCCCCGGCCGCCCTGGCTGGAGACGCTGCCCAGGACACGGATGCAGCCGAGCACGCTCAGGAGTCTGCCAGCCACAAGATAGCGTTGAACCTGGCCGACTTCGCCTTCAGCCTGTACCGCCAGGTGGCCCGTCAGTCCAATGGCACCAACATCTTCTTCTCCCCGGTGAGCATCGCCACGGCCTTCTCCATGCTCTCCCTGGGCGTCAAGGGCACCACTCCCATCGAGCTCCTGGAGGGCCTTGGTTTCAACCTCACGGAGAGAGCAGAGGCTGACGTGCACAGAGGCTTTGAGAACCTCCTCCACACCCTCAACCAGCCGGACAACCAGCTGCAGCTGACCGCCGGCAACGGCTTGTTTGTCAGCGACAGCCTGAAGCTGGTGGACAAGTTTCTGGAGGACGTGAAGACGATGTACCACTCCGAAGCCTTCTCCGTCAACTTCCAGAACTCCGAAGAGGCCAAGAAAAAAATCAACGATTACGTAGAGAAGGGAACCCAGGGGAAAATTGTGGATCTGGTCCAAGAGCTTGCTGAGGACACAGTGTTTGCTCTGGTGAATTACATCTTCTTTAAAGGTAAGGTGGAACCACCAACCAGAACTGGTTCCCATGGAAACATCCAAAACCATTAGCAAACATCAGTTCCTAAGCTTTCCTGGGTGGTGCAGGGTGCCATGTGACTGTGCATCTGGGCAGGGGAGCCGTTCTCCCCACACAAACACAGAAAAACGCCCCTGACCAATACAGTCAGCGATCAAAGAGTCAGAGCATCATCCTCCCTGCAGGACCTGCCAGAGCCTTTGTGCCTGTTCCACGTGCACCCTAGACCCCCACCAGGGATGGAGGCCCAATATGCAATGTGCCCCCCGTTACCCCCCCAACACACACACACAACACAGAGCCAGACACACACACATTAGCAGAGTTTAAAAACAAAAAGGTCTCCTGGACTGCTGAGGTGTCGTGGGAGAAGTGGCAGCTTTAGAGTCAGAAGCACAGGGTTCAAATCCTGCCTCCACCACCCGTCAGCGTCTGGCTCTCGGCGAGTCTCTGTACCTCTCTGAGGGTCCAGCATCCTGTCTGGACATGAACATAATAGTCCCCTCTCCAGCCTCAGTCTCAACTTTCCATCCAATGAGAAAGGAGCTCAGGGCTCCCTGAGACTCCCGTGCACTCCCACCTGGCAGGGCGGCTGTGGTCTCTTGGAACAGCAGAGGCGAGTGCCCAGGCCTCCGTGTCTCATGTGTTGGCCCGGAAAGACCATTAGAGGAAAAACCACGTGATTTCCCCGAATGAGGAGAACCCAAGTCAAGGGCAGGCAGGCTCAGGCAGGAGCTGCCAAGTGTGGCTGATGCCAGTCATTTTCATTCAGCCCCTTCGGGGCAACCCTCCATTACTGGTAAATGGCATGCAGTACAAGTCCACATGCTTACTCGGCCCAGCCAGGCTGGCATCCTCAGCCTCTGCAATATAGACAATGTGGACCCTCCTCCAGCAGCTTTCTCCCCACTGAAGTCCCCTCAGTGATTGCAGGTCCCTGTGAGCTCCATTTGACAGATGGGGAAGCTGAGGCTCAGAGAGCCCCATCACCCAGGAGGCTCAGGGCCTGCATTATGTCCCGGGTACCTACCCCTCCCCTCTCCTGGCTGACTGGCACCTTCCCTCTCTCCAGGCAAATGGGAGAGGCCCTTTGATACTGACATGACAACGGAGGAGGACTTCCAGGTGGACGAGGCCACCACGGTCAAGGTGCCCATGATGAATCGCCTGGGCATGTTCAACGTGCACTACTGCAGCAAGCTCTCCAGCTGGGTGCTGCTCATGGACTACGTGGGCAACACCACCGCCTTCTTCCTGCTGCCCGACGAGGGGAAGCTGCGCCACATGGAGGAGCTGCTCACCAAGGAGGACCTCAGCGCGGCCCTGGCAAGAAAGTACCGCAGGTGAGGTCCCTGGCCTGTGCTGCTTGCCCCTCCTGCCTGGTAACGGAGGGGTTGGCGGTGGGGTGAGAAGGGACCACACCCTGTGCATCAAACAACTGCATGACCCTGAGCTTCCTGTCAACTCAGGCAGCACCCCGTGAGAGCGGTGCCAGAGGTGGGTGCAGAGAGAGCAGCACCAAGGTGCCCTGAGAGGCAGCAGCCGCACGTGCAGTGAGGACAGAGAGTCCACGCTGTGCAGGGAGAGGGCTCGGAGAGGCCAGAACAGAGAAGGCGTGGGGTGGGAGGCTGCCTGCTCCGAGGCTGGCAGCGCATGGTTCCCCCGGGCTGGGTACAGTGACATGGAGCATGTGGCCCAAGTTAGTGCACATCGCTCTGCGCTCACAGATGCCTGTCCTCACGCAGAGTTCATCACGCACATTACAACCTATACGTAAATGCATAAATGTGTGCAGTGCAAACATAAACAATCAAATAAATCAGAATGCAAATAAATGCACAAGTCAATAACATAGAAAAGAATACATTACAAACGTATGTATAAATGAATATAAAAATACACACAGTCTGAGTGAAAGTTAAGAAGACAGTAAAGCCCCAACCGGCAAGCCCAGGCCTGGGTGCCCTCACCGGAGCCTGAGCACAGAGAGCAAGGAGGGGTTGAATCTCGCTTGGGTCCGAGAGGGCCCGAACGCCAGGCAGCTTGCTCCTGTCAGACCTTCTGGGGCCGCGCTCTGTCCCCAGAGGAAACAAGAGAAGAGGGAGAAATGACCAGAAAGAAAAACTTCCCATGTTGTGAAATGCCTTTCTTTTCTAACCATCTTTACAGTTATGTCGAGCTGCGTATGCCCAAACTGTCCATTTCTGGAACCTACGATCTGAAAGCCACCCTGGGGGAAATGGGCATCACCAAGGTCTTCAGTGATGGGGCTGAGCTCTCAGGGATCAGCGAGGGGGCGCCCCTGAAGCTGTCCAAGGTGAGCCTGTCCCTGGGGTCCACAGGGCACGATGTGTGCGGGCTGCAGCCCGGGGAGGGGGCCCAGGACCCCAAACGCCCCGCAGACCCAGGTCCCTGGGGAAGGCCACTGGGCTCACCAAGTCCGGGACGTACTCAGGCGCCTGAGGGGGGGTGGCCTCTGCGTCCTGGCCTTTGGGACATCCTCTGAGGCGGTGTCACTGACCCCGCCTCATCTCTGGTCAGGGTCTTCTCCTCTTTGGGCCTCGATGGACCCATATTTACACGGTCAGGCTGGGGTGAGGGTTTTCCAAGGAACCCCCCTCCCGCCCTTCCCATGCCATTGGAGCTATTGGTGAGCCACAGCCACGTTAGAGAGTGACTGGGCTAAGATGCCACTTCTCAGGAGAACTGAGGGCCACAGCCACAGCTGCGCTCAGTACTGGCTGCACACTGAGTGCCTGGCTGTGGGCTGGACGCTATGGAGGGTCCCATCTCCTCCTGGTCCCCAAGGAGCTCACAATCGGACAAGCCCAGAAACAGAGAGTCCAAGTCCGTCTTCTGCCTCCTGGGGTGCAGTTGTTTGCAGGGAGGAGGAGAACGTTGGTCTGGAGGCGAGAGGGTGGGCAGGTGGAGTCAGCAAAGGCCTTGAGAAGTGGAGAGACTGGTGTCACTGTGGGGGTTGGGGGAAGAAGCTGGTGTCCCCTGCAGGGCGACCTGGGAGGAGGGAACAGGTCCGGGAAGCCTCCCCTCCCAGCACTGCTGCCTTCCCTTGCCGACCTCCCAGGCCGGAGTGGGGTTTGCTGTGTCACTGAGACCACAGCTCTGCTCTCTCCCTGTCAGGCCGTGCATAAGGCTGTGCTGACCCTGGATGAGAAGGGGACCGAAGCTGCCGGGGTCACACTTCTGGAAGCCATTCCGATGTCGATGCCCCCAGTGCTTAAATTCAACAGGCCCTTCGTCGTGGTCATATATGATAAAGTCACCAAAGCCCCCCTCTTTGTGGGCAAGGTGGTGAATCCCACCCAGAATTAACTGCCCCTCTGGCTCAGCCTCCCGCCCAGGCAGGGCCCCTCCAAAGGTGACAATAAAGTGACTGGCCTGGCCCAAGCTAGAGTGTGGGTGCCAATCCCTCCTCCTGTCCCTGAGTCTCACCTCTCTACCGGGGGTGGGGAGGAAGGAGGGTAGGCCACGTGCCCCCGGTGCTTGTATTTATTAAACGTGTACAACGTCCAGCCCTGTGCGGGGCCGCGTGTGCAGCTGCTGACAGCATGGCCTGTTGCCTCTGCCCATCACCTCAAAACAGCTTGGGACACATTTCAACATGCCTTGTTCCTGCCCCGTGGCGTCCCTGTGGTCTTCAGAGGAGGCTATCCTGAGAGCAACCCCTCCCTACACACAGACATACATACACACACACACACACACACACACACACACCCTGCAAGGGGGCAGGAAGCCGGGCAGTCCCTCAGCCTGGAGCAGTCAGCTCCCTGAGCTCTTGAAAATGGGCGTGGCATAAGATCAGGGACAGAGGTAGAAGGACCTACCCCTCCACACAAACCTCAGAACCACAGTCTGACCCACACACTGGGGATGAATGTCCACCTACAGGACAAGGATGTGTCACAGAAATGTATACTGTTTAAGTCACATACGTGCACTGTCACATTGTTACTGTAATGGATGGAGATTCACCTGTTTCCCAAATAAGCCTCCTATCCTCTCCAGTCTTCCCCGCCTGGAGACTTCCAACTTCCTCTAATTCCAGTAACTATACGAACACTGTCAGACACCTACAATGATGCCAGCCCTGAGGATCTGAGGACCTGGGACAAGTTCAGACTCTGCCACTCTCAAGGGCTATGACTAGAGAACTCGCCAAACCTCTCTGAGCCACAGTATATCCCCATTCTATATAATAATCCTATATAACAAAGAACTAATATGCTAATTAGATGCAATAGCAGAACAACCAACAGGACAACCATCGGGAGGAAGCCTGGGCTGCAAGGGCCTACTCTTGCACGAATTTTGTGCACCGAGTCTCTAGTGTGACTATAAACGCTACCTGTCCTTCCTGTGAGGTTCACATCGGATACCTAAAACAGCCTTCAAAGGGCAGCAGAGCAGGGCACCAGTGCCAAGGATTTATTTGTGGCAGTACAAGCTCTTCCTATATGCCAGGCTCCCTGGGAGGGGCTGCTCAGGCATTTTCTCAATGAATCCTCAGAGCAGCACTGTGATGCTGTGAACAGAGCTGCTTTGCTCTTGCATACCCATTCTACAGATGATGACACTGAGGCTCAGGGAGGCTAGTGGGCTTGCTCAAGATTGCGAAGTTAGTGAGTGGTAGAGCTGGTTTCAGAAGCCTCCCCGGTCCTTTACACCTCACCACATCACCCACGTCCCCTCCCAGACAGCCCCATGGGCTTAACAGAGCTGAATCCCCCACAATCCTGAAGTATGAGGAAGGCTGGGGCCCAGAACACACCTCTGCACAGAAAACACCTCTTGCCCACCCCCTTGCAGGAAAGCAGCTGATCACTATAGCCCCTCCCCCAAGGGTGCTGAGCACACAGCCCTCAGTAAGCAACACACACTCCCCAACCGCCAGTACTGGCATCCGTGGCAGTAAAGGGGCAGTTGGAACTCTGGAAAGTCCAGGGCACGGCCAAGAAGGCTGAATGCTAGGGCCCTCCCTGGAGACGCCATCATTTCACCTCAAAGGGGGCCTGTCACTACACAGTCTGGACTCTGGCTGCAGAGAGCCAATCCAAGGAGCTTACAGCTCCCAGAGAATTCACTGGCTCACATGGGAACCAATGGGACCCATGCCTGGGGTGGGCAAAGAAAGCATCCGGCAGCCTTGTCCTAGGAGAGCAGGCCACGGTCAGGCAGGACGGCTATCAGCCTCAGCTTTGCCTGTACTTTCATGTTTCCAGTGTATCCACGACCCGCAAACTCAGTCCTTGAAGGACACAGCCTGGGAACCGTTACCACCAATAGCAAGAGGGGAGCTGGGCTTCTGGCCGACAGAAGACCCAGGCCTAGAAGGCAGGCACCTCAATTCAGCCGGGACACCCCTACATTCCCCAGACCATCTCAGACTGCTGACCAATTCCAGCCTCCAGCCCTCTGGAGCCTGCCTCTCTTGCCATCACGAGCTGGAGTCACCGGTGCTGGGCCTGGGCTGGTGTGGTCGGTCTCCCCTTGAGTGGGGCCCCAGCTCACCTGTGAAATGGAGAAAACTCACAGCGACCTCTGGGATGCCGCAGGGACTGCCTGGCTGTGACAGTCACGCCGCTATCGCTTTGCAGGGCAAGGCACAGCTAGTTAACACGCTGCTGAGTTTCAGTGGGAGCTCTGCCCTGACGGGTGGGCACCATCTCCCTCCTGTCACTGGGGATGACGCTTCCTAGCCTGTGTCCTCAAAGGGCTAATTTTGAGGGTCGGGGGATACCTTGGAAAGACTAAAATGGAGACCCAGTTCAAGGGGGCTCGAGGTTCTCACACGTGTGCACTGCCTCAGAAATGGAAACTACAGATTACATAGATTCACACCCGAGGGCCCCTCCTTGATCCTCTCCGCAAAGCCTCTTCAGCAAGAAAATGCAAACAGCCCAGCAGGTGTGGCTGAACACTGACCTGTGAGCCAGGAGGTCAGGGTTCAATTCCCGGACAGGGCATATAGGGTCTAGGCTTGATCCCCAGTGTGGGGCATGCATGAGGCAGTGATTCTCTCTCATCACTGATGTGTTTTTTTCTCACTCTCCCTCTCCCTTCCTCTCTGAAATCAATTTAAATAAATTTGTATATCTATATATATATATATAAGCCTAAGTAACCGTTATGACCAGTCAACCAAACGACTGGTCGCTGAGACCTGCACTGACTACCAGGGAGCAAACACTCAACGCAGGAACTGCCCCCTGGTGGTCAGTGCGCTCCCACAGTCAACTTCCTTCAGCTGGCCAACCTCCCAGGGTCCTCCCCCTGGCCGGCTGGCCCCTATGGCCCTGATAGGGACCGGGCTAGATGGCTCTGATCATTGGCCAGGCCTAGGAACTCCACCCATGCCCAAATTTGTGCACTGGGCCTCTATATTTATATAAATCATCTAAGAAGCAAGCCTTCAATTATGGCTTAGATTAGAAGGACCAGGAAAGGCAGAAGACAACCCTCAGGGAGGAAAAGTATTAGAACGCGCCAGAAAAGGGGTGATAAGCTCACCAGGAGGAAATGGCCCAGGTGTTGTGGTGAGCACGTGCCAGGAAATCTGGGGGTGCCCTGAGAAGTCACACGGGAGCTGGTAACTACAGGGCAGACCCCAGGGAGGGCCTGAACACAGGCGGAGGCGACAGATAATGAGCGGAGCCGTGTGCTCTCTGAAGCCCAATCTGCCCCAAGGCAGTACTGCCTGTGCCACTTGTCACTGTGCAGCCATCTGGGCACAGAGGGCACGCTGCACAGGGGAAGATGGGCTGTGAGGATGCTCTTCAATGTCACAGCGGGGCTTCCACAGGGAACACAGCCACACGAGCAGAAGTCTGTCTTCACCTTATTTTCATTCAATGTGTTGGGGTGGCATGGTTAATAAGACCATACAGGTTTCTAGTGCACTCTGTAACACATCATCTGCATGCCTCCTGCATCATGCACTCACCACCCAAAGTCAACTCTCTTCCTGCCCCATGGATGCCCTTTCACCCTCTGTCACCTGCCCACCCCTCTCCCTCCAGCCATCACCACATTGTTCTCTAGGGGTCCCTTTCTTCGTTGCTTTGAAGTAGCTCACGTGCTCATCAGCAGATGAGTGGATAAACAAGCTGTAGTACATTTACCAGGGGTGGGAACCCTTTCTCTGCCAAGGGCTATTTGGATTTTGATAACATCCTTCGCAAGCCATGCAAAATTATCAACTTAAAAACCAGCGTGCTATATTTGGCCAAACATTTAATTAACTCACCCCTAATGCCTTGGCAGGGCCAGATCAAATGATTTCATGGGCCTATGTAGCCCTTGGATTGGATGTTCCCCATCCTTGATTCACACAATGGAATATTACTGAGCCATAGAAAGCAAGGAAATCTTACTTCTTAGACAGCACAGATAGACCTGGAGGGCACTGTGCCAAGTGAAATAAGCCACTCAGAGAAAGACAGTTACCATGTGATCTCCCTTATGTAGAATCTAATGAACAAAACAGACCCACCGATTCAGAAAACAGACTATCGGTTTTTAAAAGCCCTTAGTCAGCAGTTATCAATAGCCTCAGTGTGTGATCACTGGCACTTCCTTTCATCCTGAGCTGACTTTCAGCATGAAAATGTTAGGATGAAAATGCTAGAGGCAGTAGCACAACACACAAAGAAAGCAGGAATCCCATATCAGCCCCCATTAGTAGAGAACCATGAGCTTTTCCAAGTGCTCTGTGCCTCAGTTTCCATCCCTGCAAAGTGGGGATAATGAGAGCCAACGATAAAGTTTCGTCTGTGGACTATTCTGCAGAGTGTTCTGTAGTGCTGGTTCTTGCCAAATATGACACGTTTCTCAAGACTGTAGATTCCAAAGGTAATGATTCTGGGCTAGCTTCCCGCTTCCCTGTGCCCATTCACTGACAAAACTAAGAGGAGTGACTTGCAGACTGCAACAGCTGGTTACCATGGACCAGGAGCAGGAGCCAGATGAACTGGGATCTTCCACAGCCTCCCACGGGCACGCTAGCGGGTCCCTCCGCTGGGAGCCTTGGTTTCCTCGTTAACAAAACAGGGGCATTAAGGTCCCTCGAGGCCTTGATATTTTCAGGGTGGCAAGGATCACTCTTCCCTAGGGTCACTCTGAGTCTTGGCTCCTGGAGGTGCCTGCAATGGCCCTCCCACCTGGACACATGCTCCTTGGAGGCCGATTCCAGGTCCAAGGAGAGCTTTCCTGGGGCTGGCACCTTGGCAGCCTAAGCCCAGTGACTTCAGGACGCTGACATCTGTTGGAGGTCAACCATGTCTCAGGCCCAGTCCCAGGCTCTGAGTATGTCTTCGTCCTTTACTCCTCTCCACAGATCTGTGAGGTGGGCATCAACGCAAGAGGGCCCTTTGGTCTTACTGGCCCCGGGCCCCATCACCCCACCCTCAGGTGGCCTGGCACATGCTGGCTTCGCTAGACTAGGCTGCTTCAGAGAGGGACAGCAAGGCGTTGATGGTATCAGGCCCTCGCTGGCTTAGGGCTCAAGGCTCCCAGGCTCACTTCCTGCACCACGGGGGGTAAGGTGGGGTGATGTGGGGGCGGTTACTGGGCCATGGAACTTGGCCTCCCCACAAGATGCCCAATAATTAGGTGTAACTGTGAGAGACAGGCAGACTGCAAGATGAGTCCAAGCCGGCGAGGCTCTCTGGAGAGCAGGAGAGTTCCGCGTGCTGAGTGTGTAACCCTCCCACAGCCTTCCCGGAGCTGGGCTGGGGTGAGCCGGCTGGGGGTGCCACCTCCACTTGACAGAGGAGGACACTGAGGTGCAGCAGGCCAGGCTGCCTTTGCTGGGTCAGGCTGGGAGGCCCGTCAGCGAGCCCTCTGTCCTGCTTGGCAGTGTGGCTCGCTCCCGTCAGACGCTCGGAGCGGGCCCTCTCAGACACCAGTGCTGCAGGCACAGCTGCTCGCTGCCGCTTCTCTCTTCGACCCCTCCCTGTGGCCTCGGTGGCATCACCGGGATTCTGCCACCTGCAAAGGCAGGGAGCCGTCCCCTTGGAAGCCCCCTCCCACTCCCCAGTCTCTGCCCAGCTTCTTTTTTCTTTTTTTCTTTTTTTTTTTAAATTAATCTTTATTGTTCATATTATTAAAAAGGTTCCTCATTTCTTCCCCCCTCCACCAGTTTCCCACCCCACCCCCCACCCCCTCCCCATCCTCCATTGTCCTCATCCATAGGTGCACAGTTTATGTTCAGTCTCTTCCTCCCTCCCTTTCCCAGATAGTAAATCCCTTTTCAGATAGTAAATCAGTTACTTAGCATTTTCTCATATCAATAATACCTCCACATGCCCAATGATACACTTCACACAAAAGACATTTCCAAATAGGTCAACCAGCCTCATCCAGGCCCCACCCAAGGCACAGATCAACACCCCAGCGCTATACTAACTCAATACATCCAGATCTAAGCCTTCATCGCTTGATTCAGCAGACCCTCAAGTCCCCACAAAAGTTTCCAGCCATGTCTGAGAGGCAGCCGTGGGGCAGGGGCAGGCGAGGAGCGAGCTGTTCCGGGTCTGGCTGCTCCGGGCCTGGCCTCTGTTGCTCTGGTTCGTTCCACAACCAGCTGCTCCGGGTCTGGTCACTGCCGCTCCCGACCTAGTTGCTCTGAACTTGGCTGCTGCTGCTCCGGGCCTGGCCGCACCCGACCCGGCTGCTCTGGGCCCGGCTGCTTCGGGCCCAGCCGCTCCGGCCTGGCCGCTCCCAGTCTGGCAGTTGCTGCTCCGGGCCTGGCCGCACCCGACCCGGCTGCTCCGGGCCTGGCCGCTCCCATCCTGGCAGGCACTGCTCCAGGCCTGGCCACTCCCAGCCTGGCAGCTGCTGCTCCAGGCCTGGCCGCACCCGACCTGGCTGCTCCCAGCCTGGCAATCGCTGCTTCAGGCCTGGCTGCACAAGCCCCGGCTGCTCCGGGCCTGGCCGCTCCCAGCCTGGCAGCCGCTGCTACGGGCCTGGCCGCTCCCAGCCTGGCAGCCGCTGCTTCAGGCCTGGCCGCACAAGACCCGGCTGCTCCGGGCCTGGCCGCTCCCAGCCTGGCAGCCGCTGCAATGGGCCTGGCCGCTCCCAGCCTGGCAGCTGCTACTCTGGACCTGGCCGCACCAGACCTGGCTGCTCCGGGCCTGGTCGCTCCCAGCCTGGCAGCCGCTGCTTCGGGCCTGGCCGCACAAGACCCGGCTGCTCCAGGCCTGGCCGCTCCCAGCCTGGCAGCCGCTGCTCCGGGCCTGGCCGCTCCCAGCCTGGCAGCCGCTGCTCCGGGCCTGGCCGCACCCGACCCGGCTGCTCCAGGCCTGGCCGCTCCCAGCCTGGCAGCCGCTGCTCCGGGCCTGGCCGCTCCCAGCCTGGCAGCCGCTGCAACGGGCCTGGCCGCTCCCAGCCTGGCAGCTGCTACTCCGGGCCTGGCCGCACAAGACCTGGCTGCTCCGGGCCTGGTCGCTCCCAGCCTGGCAACCGCTGCTTCGGGCCTGGCCACACCAGACCCAGCTGCTCCGAGCCTGGCCGTTCCCAGCCTGGCAGCTGCTGCTCCGGGTCTGGCCGCACCCAACCCAGCTGCTCTGGGCCCAGCTGCTCCGGGCCTGGCCGCTCCCGGCCTGGCCGCTCCCAGCCTGGCAGCTGCTGCTCTGGGCCTGGCCGCACCCGACCCAGCTGCCCCGGGCCCGGCTGCTCAGAGTCTGGCCGCTCCCGGCCTGGATGCTCCGGGCTTGGCTACTGCTGTTCTGGGCCTGGCTGCTCCCAACCCGGCTGCTCTGGGCCCGGCTTCTCCGGGCCCGGCCACTCCGGGTATGGGTGTTCCTGGGCTGGCCTCCCTGGGCTTGGCCGCCTCCGCCTCAGGCCTGGCTGCCACTGACCCAGGTCTGGCTGTTCCAGTGCTGGCTGTTGATGCTCTGGTTCTGGCTGCTGCTGCTCTGGGGCCTGGCCGTTGCTGCTCTGGGCCCAGCTGCCACTGCCTTGTGCCTGGCCACTCTAGGCCTGGCCACCGCTGTTCCAACATTCTGTCTTTTTTTTTTTTTTTTTTTAACGCATTTATGTTGCAATGTTGGCTGGTGAGTTGAGTTCTGACTTAGTCTTTGATTTTTCAAGATCTTCTTTGTATTCTTTCTTAAGTAATTTTACTATGTTTTGCTCACTTGATTTCTTCACATTGAGAACTTCTTTGGTTTCTTCCTCCTTGTCCTGGGAGCTCAGCAGGTTGCTCCTGTGGCACCCCTTTGTTCTCCACGGGCTCCTGCGCTGCTTCAGCCTGTTGCCAGGGTGGGCGCCGCCCAGGAAGCAGCCCCCGGCCTTGGCTCCGTTGCCCGCGCTCAGTGGTCGAAGGCTCAGGGGCACCCCCCCCCACCTGGGGGCCCCGTCGCCCGGCTCCTTGCTGGTGCCCGGCTGGCCGGTGTCCGGCAGGGACTCCTGCTCCTTGTCGCGTTCCTCCAGTCTGGAGCTTTTTTTTCTCCTTCCCGCTACAGGAGTCTAGGATCAGAGTCAACAGACTGTCCTCTGCGCGCAGTGTGCCCGACTCTGGGGGCTCCGCTTTTCTCCGCTCCCCTGGGATTCCACCTCACAGCCCCGTCTCCCCCTGCCTGAGCCTGGGTCCCCAGGGTCTGGCCTAGGACTGGGATTCAGAGCAGTCGAAACTGGGGCCCAACACGGCCGGGGCTCCTGTTTCCTTCCCTCCAGGGCAATCCCGCATCAGAGTCAACATTCCTTCCCTTGCAAGCAATGTGCGCGACTCCGGGGGCTCGGCCTTTTGCCGCTCTCCCAGGACTCCACTTCACAGCCCGGTCTCCCTCTGCTTGAGCTTGGCTCCCCAGGAATTGGCCTAGAACTGGGGTTCAGAGCAGTCCGGACTGAGGCTCAGCGCCGCCGAAGGCTTTGTTTCTTCCGGCTAGGGTAATCCAGCATCAGAGTCAACATTCAGTCCTCTGCGCGCAATGTGCGCGCGACTCCGGGGGCCCTGCTTTTCGCTGCAACCCTGGGATTCCGCCTCAGAGCCCCATCTCCCCCTGCCGCAGCCTGGGTCCCCAGGGTGTGGCCCATAACTGGGGCTCAGCGCTGCCGGTTCGGGGGTTCAGCCCAGGCTGGGGGTTTTATTTCCTTCCTGCTAGGGAATGCCGGGCAGCACCCAGCCCTCTCCTCCTCTCCAGCTGCGACCTCTCCGAGCGCGCGTGTGTGTGAGTGCGCAGCATGTCTCAGTACCTTAGGCTTTTTTTCAACTCCTCTGATTTTCCTTCTGGTTTGCTCTTTCCTTCTTGTTGTAGCATTTTCAGTCAGTCGACTACCTGTAGCTCTGGGCGATGTCCACTCTACATTTTAGTTGTATTCCATTGAAATTATTGTGTGCTGCTGTGGTTAGATGTCTACCCGAGCAGCCATCTTGGATCCTCCTCCTTTTTTCATTTTTTTAAATAGCATTTCATGGTGTAGAGACACAGCTTGCTTATCCACTCCTGTGCTGATGGGCCCTGGGGCTGCTTCCAGATCTCAGCTATTGAAAATTGTGCTGCTGTGCACACAGGGGCGCATGCGTTCTTTCTGGTTGCAGCTGTAGGGATTTTAGAATATATTCCCAGAAGTGGGATCGCTGGGTCAAACGGAAGTTCCATACTGTTTCCCACAGTGGCTGCACCAGTCTGCACCCCCAGCGGCAGGGAACTAGGGCTCCCTTCGCCCCACATCCTCAGCAGCACTTACTGTTTGTGCACAGCCCAGCTCCTCTGCCTGTCTCCTTTCTTACCCGCTTCCTTTAAATCTCAGAGGCGGGGGCCGTGAGCTTCCCTTCAATTCCACGCCCTGTCCATCTTAGGTGCCTGATGAGCTTTTCCCACTTTCCAGAGCGAGGCCCGTGGTCTCCCCTCTGCTCCTGGCCCCGACCTCCTACCCCACCAAGCCGGCCTTGGTCTCTGGAACGCTGAGGGTATTCATTAACTCTTCCGATAACCCTCCTCTCCCACCTCTTCCCCTCTCTTATCTGGGTTCACCGCCACCTTGATATCGGCTGGCCCCTCATGGATCCTAAAGGTTTTACTTTGCAAAACCCACGACAATCTGCCCCCACAGAGCTGATGGCCTTCTCTTCTGGCTGTGAGCTTTGATGACGAGGCTGATTTTGCTCCCTTCCCCCGGCGATCTCACGTGAAAGGGGAGCTCAGAGAGAGGAGCATGTGGGCCCACAGCTGGGGAAGGACGGGGCCATTCAGATCCAGGCCTGTCCGAGGCTAACAGAGACTCCCTCGCACCGCTTCCTGCACAGCCACCCTGTGTCACCGCAGAAGCAGCATCTGAGCCCTGTCACCTGGGTCCAGGGCTGGGCTGGGTCCTGCCCATGGGCAGGCAAGCCCACTGCAGACAATGTGGGGGTGAGACCGGGCACTGGCTGCGGGCCAGCTGGAAACAGCTTCGAGGGGCTGTAGCCATGTGACTGCGCTGAGGGAACAGCCCTAACACTCCGAGGCGGCTGCCATAGACTCGTAGAGGTGACTGCCATTAAGTTCCTGGTGAAGAAGGGTGCCCAAGCTCCCAGGGGCAGGAGAGGAGTTCACTGCATCTGTCCAAGGCCTCGACTCAACCTGCCACCTCGGCCCCTGGCACCCTAGACAAGGTCCCACCCAAAAACACACGCCCAACTCACAGGGCTACTGAGCACGGTGGCCCCAGG